>NW_006441061.1:2992786-3006613 GCF_000325575.1 Pteropus alecto | reverse complement strand
CATGTAGACAATCAGCAAATTTATCAACAGCCACAATAAGTGCCAAGACACAGTCATTATCAACCTAGACTTGTATGGCGCGTGTAACTATCTTTTGAGAATAAGAACAAACTGGTTATCTTCACATGAATGAAAGCTGAGGGAATTCACCACTGTCAGACTTTTACTAAAGGAAAATTACCCTGAAAAGAAAGTCTGATATACAAAAAGAAATGGTAAGTAAAGAGTGGTAACGATGTAGGTAAATCTAAACAAAAATTGTCTTATAAAATAGTGTTAATAGCAGTAAAATGTCTATTTTGTAGGCAAAAAAGGGGCAGTACTCAACTACTAGATATTAATTGTATACACATTGAAAGGGGTGATTAGAATTAATATGGTTTAAGGTCCTTGAATTATTTGGGAGGGGGGATAAGATAATTATTAACTTTAGACTTTTTTAAGTTTGAATGATAAAAAAATTTAAGGGTAATTACTAAAATAATAGAAAAGGAGTATGCAACTATTAAATGTGTAGAGGAAAAGATATGAAATGAAAGGGGGAAATCCCTCAATTTTAAAAAAAGTAAAGGAGAAACAAGAACCATGAAAAAGATGGGTGTTTCTAAAAGAAGCACCAAGTTAATCTGATGATACAAGTGATAATTTGTCACTAATCTCAAAAAAAAAAAAGTAAATGTGCTAAACTCTCTAGTTAAAAGACAGAGATGATCAGATGATAGAATATCTTTGAAGTCCAGCTATGTGTGGTCTACAAGAGCCACTCCTAAAACATAAGGACACCAAAAGGCTGAAAATAAAGGTATTCAAATGATACATCAAAAAGATATCAACAAAAGAAAAATTGAGGTGACTTTATTAGTATCAAAAAAAGTCATTAAGCTAAATATTATTGTAAGAGATTAAGTTCCTAATAAAAATAAAATATTTAGTGCACCTAGAAGATAAAACAATTCAACTAATAAAATAGAATCAAAATATACAAAGCAAGAGTGACTAGAACACAGGGAAAATTTGATTAATTCTTGATCATTATAGAAAGTTTCACTATGTCTCTTGCAGTTATTGATATCTTGAGTAAAGAAAAAATTAAGGTATTGAAGATTTAAACTACATAATAAACAAACTTGAACAAATGGAGGTAGATAAAATTCTCAACCCAACAATTAGAGAATACAGGTGTTTTCATGCACACATGGGAAATTTATAAAACGTGATCATATACTAGAACGTCATAGAATTCTCAACAAATTATAGCAATTGGTATCATACATGTTATGTTTCTGTAGTCTACAATGCAACTAGGTTAAAAGTCAATGATAAAATGATGAGTAAAAAAATTTCCATGTTTTTAAATAAGAAAAAAAATCACACCGACAAGTTTTAAAGTACTTAGAGCTGAATGAAAATATTACATATCAAAACTTGTATAAGGCAGCAAAAGTGGTAGTTTGGGGGAAACTTAGAAATTTAAATATTTATATTAAAAAAAAGAAAGGCTGACAATAAGCTAAGGAAGGAAGGAAGGAAGGAAAGAAGGAAAAAAGGTAGGAAGGAAGGAAAGAAGGTAGGAAGGAAAGGTATAACGATTAGAAAGAAACAAAACTATCATTTCCAGATGATATGATTATCTACATTTAAAAAACTCAATAGAGCTATTATTAGAATTAAGAGTTTATCGAGGTGGCTGGATATAAGACAATATTCGAAACTAAATTGCTCTCTTCTGTACCTGCTTATAAAACAACTCAGAAAAAGACAACATTCAGGATAGTGACAGAAAACAAGAAATTGAAAATTTAATCAAAAGATGTGCAAGACCTAATTCAGAAAATGATACAACTTTATTGAAAGACATTAAAGAAGAGCTAACTAAACAGGAAAGTCTGTCCTGTTCAAGGAGGGAAAGACATTTTATCAATTCTCCCCATATTGATCTGTGTAGAGCACTTGTATTTCCAATGAAAATCCAAACAAGATTTCTAAAAAGGATTTTACAAGTTGATTCTAAAATCTGTGTGGAAGAGCGAAAGTCCAAGACTAGCCGTATGCTCCTGCCCTAAATGCAATCAAGACTTTACTATAAAGTATCAGTGGTTAAGGAAGTTTGTGGTTGGCACAAGATTAGACCAACGGATCAACGCAGCAGTAATTAACGTTCATGTGCTGGAAACCTGACTTACCACAAAACTGGTTTTTCAGACCACTGGGAGAGGACGAACTATTCGGTATAAGGTGCTTGATTAATTGGTTATCCATAAGAAAATATGAAATTGGAAAACCTGAAATTAGATTCTTGTCTCACTTATACCCCCAAAATAAATTTATGATGGATTGAAAATTTTAACGCGAAGGTCAAAACTTTAAAATTTCGGAAGAAAATGTAAGAGGATATCATTGTGACTCGAGTAGGGAAGGATTTTGTAAGTAAGACAAAAAAAAAAGCACAAACCATAAAAAGGATGATAAACTAGGCTACATCACAATGAAGAACTTTTATTTCACAAATTGGAAAAAGTCATCTGCCATGGATTTGTAACTGGAATATATATATTTAAATATATATTTTAAAAGCCCTAGAAGTAAATAAGAAAAAGACAAGAGGAAAAAAAAAAAAAAGAAAATTGAGCAAAAGACATGAATAGGCATTTCACAAAACACAATTAGAGAATATGCATGTGAATAAATGCTCAACCTCATTAATAATAAGGTAGCAGCAAATTAAGATCATTTGGGGCTGGTCAAAATCAATAAGTATTGTCGAGGCTGGGGAGCAATAGAAACTCTTATTGATTGCTGGTAGGAGCGTAAATAGCGAAGTCATTTTGGAAAACACTGACTTTACCTTATAAAATTGACCCTGTGTGTATCTTGGTGACCCAGTAACACCCCTACCAGGTTCTTTTCTGGAAAAAACTCTGGTAGTTGTGTGCTTTAAAAGCCATGTAGATGGACACTCATCGCAGCATTGTTCATTCTAGTGAAAAACTGAGAAAACCCAAATATCTTCAATAGGAGAATAATAAATAAGCGGTGTGTTATGTAGCACCGATAATGACTACATGCAACAATGTGAATGAATATGGGCAGAGATATGAGTTCAAAAAAAGAACTAGCAAAAGATATGAATGGTACGTTATCACTTGTATAAAGCTCAGAAACAATCAAAACTGAGTGATATGTCATTTTAGGGGATCAGCAATTAGCCAAAATGCGGGGGTGGGGGGGCGGGAATAACAGCAGTCTGTCTTCATATGCTTCCTGCTCAGTGGTAGGAGTCCTCTCTGCAATGGGGCCGCTGGCCAGACCCACCCTGAACGGCGTCCTGGCCCTGAGGAGTCACCACTGAGATTGATTTGGAAAGGGCTCAGGGAGGATGGTCAGGCTCCCAGGGGTGCCAGCTCTTGCACCTGCTTCCATGTCTGGACTCCCTGCGGATGCCCCCCGCTCCCGCCGCCCTTCTTCCTGCTTCTACTCCTGAACTTTCTGATGTTCATCAACTTTCTAGACTTGTAATCTACAAAATTTCTTCCCCGCACTCTGTGAAGGGGAGGTCGTCAATCTTGAAAATGAAGCCACTGCCTTCCCTTCCCTTCCCCATCTTCCTACCTGTACCCGCTGGCTGGGTGGACTTATAAGTTACTGACGACTCTGAGCTCTGCTGTTCTCCCTGGACAGCACAAGGCAATGGTGGGAGAGGCACGGATCGTGCCTGTGATAGGGCTGGGCTGGCCCACGCGAAGGAGGGTGGCTTTCTGGCCCTCAGTCTCCCTTTCTCTCTGCTTCTCTTGTCCTGTCCTGTCTGAACCAACCCGCTGGCTGGTGCCTGGGTAGGTAGCAGCTTAGGACGGGCCACACCTTTCAGCTCTGCTGTTGAGTCCTCTCCTGGGAAGATGCCTTCTCATCTGTCCTCCAGGCCATTCTGAGGCACCCCTTGGCTTGGAGCCTGGTCTGGTGAAGCCTGCCCCACCCCTCAGAAGGACAGAGTTGCAAAAAAATTGGGGCTTTTCCTGTCTGTCCTGGCCTGCCTTCTAGGCAGAGTTCCTTATTTACACTGGTTACCTGCCTCCTCTTAGGGTCTGCCACTCACTAGCTCTGTGACCTTGAACAAGCTCCTTCATGCTTCAGAGCCTCAGTGTCTTATCTGTAGAATGGGGGTACTGCTACTTGGAGTGAGAATGAAATGAGACCACACCTGAAGGCACTGGCCCATGATCAGTGCTCAGCACACACACAGGAGCTCTCATCACTGTCCTGGTCATCATCGTTATCATTATTGCTAGGTGTTGGCAGGGCTTTTTATAAGCAGATCATTTGCAGTAAGTTTCCATTCTCCAGAGTTTCAGCTTCACCGTGTTTTTCCGAGCATGACTCCAGTTTTCTGCCCTTGTCACAATCGCTCTGTCCGTGGACATTTTCGTGATGGGTATAACCTGATTATTTGCTTATTAGTAACTCAACACCAGTAATTCACTTTTCCGATTGAACTCTGTTGCTTGTGAAGTAGACCACTGCCTGGCCCTGTGGCACGGGCTCCCGGTTCCAGCGGTGAATGAACCGGAGGGGTGTGTGGGACCAGAGGGGACCCCACACCAGGCAGGTGCTCGTGGCCACCAGAGCTCAGGTGACAGGAACTGCTCTTGCAGTGAGGATATGTGTCGTCCATTGGGTGTTTCATGCCAACAGTTATTATTTTCGTTTGTTCTCAGAATCTCTGACAATATCCAGTTGAATGGAATCTGCAGGAAAAAAAATACCCCAAAACAATGTCTCCTCATAAATACTCAGAATCCGTGCCCATGTTAGGTAGGTGTTCACGAACCATATTTCTGTAAACAAAGGGGGATGATGTTGCAAAACCAGGGGTAGAGGTGATGCAGAGGTCATTGTTCAGAATCCGTGCCCATGTTAGGTAGGTGTTCACGAGCCATATTTCTGTAAACAAAGGGGGACGATGTCGCAAAACCAGGGGTAGGGGTGATGCAGAGGTCATTGTGTGCTCTGTTGAGAATCATCCTACTTTTTTTTTTTTTTAGCACTGATTTTTATGCCAGAAACCTCGAAATAATACCTCATTTATTTACCCAATAACCCTGTGAAATGGTGTTGGTTTTAAAATCAGGACTCTGGTAGCAAGTAAGAGACTTAAGTCAAACTAGCTTAAGCAATAAAAGGCTTTATTAGTCATTTGTTAGCCCTTTAACACCCCCATAAACTGAAACCTGTGGCTGCCTCTCTGTGTCCATCTCTCCTCCTATCTGTCTGTGCATTGGCCACTGTCTCTAGAGCTCCCCCCTGTGGTAAGGAGCATAGCTATCAGCAACCCCGTAACTTGTGATCCAAGAAGGTGCCCCAACTTCACCTTGGGATCAATCATTGGGAGTGGAGTGCTCTGACCAGGAGGCCTAAGCCACAAGACACAGGCCAGCTGACTGGCAGGGACAAGCTCCCACTGCCCGTGCCTCGATGCCTCCTCTGGCATGGCCCCTGAGGTCATGGGAGGCCCAGGTACCTGTCAGCCTCAAAGCCTGGGAATAGGAAGGCTAGTGTCACAGGAAACACAGCTCCTTGGTCTAAAGGGGGGGAGCCTTGCTATTGCCAGTGGCAAGGATGGCCCTGCACACCCGCTTTGGGGCCCTTGGTCTCCTTTTGGCTCAGTCTTCTGGGCTGAGGGTTAGCCTCTTGGGTGGGCAAAAGTGAGGGGCACCCATGAATAATCTTAGCCCCACTGTTTGATTGCCGGATGAACCCTGTGCCCAGCTCGCTTACTCTTGTGACCCTCATAATGGCTCTGTGCTTGCTGTTCAGTTTATAAAGAAACCTAGAGTTGTCCAAGGTCATGGCCAGTGAGTGGCAGAGCTGAGACTGGAGCTTGACAACACTGCACTATGCATTCTCTGAAGCTAAATGGGGTGGGACACCCCCAAACCCCAGATCCCCAGATCCCCACTAGATCAGTTGCCGCCATGGGTAGGTCCTAGTGACTGAAATGATCAGAAAGAAACACTGACTCCTGACTGGGGGCTACCTGCTGTGACCCACATCCCCTGTTCTGGAAGCATCCATAGGGGCCAGAATACTCTGGAGGTGACCTGGATCTTGCTCCAGTGAAAGTCACCTCTTGTGCCTGGGAAAGGCGAGGCTGCCCTGGGTCCTGGGAAGGGCCCAAGCCTGCTGACCTTGCTTGAGCAGAGGTGAAGGAGAAGGGGCCGGTCAGGGCTAGGGGTGGGGGGTGCTCAGCAGTCCCCTACTCACCCCTGTGGTCCTCTGTCTGGGCTCAGGGAGGGCTGATGCCCCAGCAGCCAGGGCATTGAGGATAAGCAGCCTCCAGAAGCTTTTAGCCTCCCTGAGCCTCAGTTTCCTTATCAATAAAATGGGGGTTGTGACAGTACCTGCCTCCCAGGCCAGTGACGTCAGTGGGATGAGCCAAACCAGGGTGGGAGTGGCTGAAGCAAATGCTCAAGTAAAGGTTGCCATTCCCCCGACCCCTTACCTGCCTATGTTTTCCTCCTCACGTGTCTCTGTCAGTGCCCCAGCTCTGCCTAGTCCTAGCTGTGTGGCCTCAGGCAGGTTACTTAGCATCTCTGAGCCTACTTTCCTGTTCTGTAAAACAAGAACGCTCACACCCACTTCTGAGGGTTGTGACGAGGAAAGCCCCGTATCGTTCCTATCAAGCGCCCACACAGTACCTGGCACACAGAGGCCTCAGAGGCCACCCACTTCTGAGGGTTGTGACGAGGAAAGCCCCATATCGTTCCTATCAAGCGCCCACACAATACCTGGCACACAGAGGCCTCAGAGGCGGAGGTTTTGTTTTGTTTTGTTTTGTTTTGTTTTGTTTTGTTTTGTTTTGTTTTGTTTTTGCCTCCTTTCCCTTCCGGCCGTAACCGCAAGCCTCCGTCGTCCAAGCATCATCTCAGAGCCCCGGCGGCCGCTTCGGCTCTCACCTGCCTGACTCCCGATCGCCACCTCGTGGCCTGACGGGTGACTGCAGGTTTAGTAGGGAAATTCAAACTAGCTTCTGGTCTGTCTTGGGGATTTAGTAGCAAAGCACCCCAAGCTTTGACGAGGGAGACAAAGAGTGAAAGTGAGGTACTTCCCAGAGAAAGATGCCTGAGTGTTCTGTACTCCCGCAGGTTCTGAGCTAAGAACTTTTTTGTATCACTTCCTTTCAGATTTGGACCAGACTTTGCTGTATGAAGAAGTAGAGGCTCTTGGGACCATGGTGGGCACGTTAAAAGCTCCAAGAAATTGAAAATGTACGCTTTCTTTATCTAGGGAGTGGGTGCAGGCGTTCTTGTTTCTTTATTATTATTATTATTATTATTCCTCTTTAGACCACAACTAAGTACATTACATATACTCCTCTGTATTACTTAAAATCTCATCGTGTGCTGACTTCATTTCTAGCCAAGTCAGAGGCTGGGATGTATGCCAGGCACCCACCCGCTGCCAAGGACCTGACTGACCCCTGGCATACCCAGCATGGGCCCTGGCAGCACCAAGACCTCGCTTCCTGCCATCTCTGGCCTTCAGACCCTGAATGCAACCTGGGCGTATCCAACTCACTAGTCCCTGGCAGTTCCAACCTCTGAGCATTTGTTCTGGCAGTTCCCTCTTCCAGGAAGTCTTCCTTGATTTCCCAGGCACAGTTGACGAACCTGGTCACCCAGCCCACTCTGAGTCCTTCATGCTTCTCTCGTCACTCTTTCTTATGCTCTACCCAGGCGGGCCTGGGGCGTGGGAGAGTCTGCCATGCAAGGGATGAAGGCCAAAGGGATGAGCAGCAGCAGGGCTGTCTCTACTCTCCAGTCAAACCCCAGGGGTTGCACTGAAGTCAAAGACAGAAATAGAGTCCCCCTATCCATCTGTCAGTGCCTGGTGTCAAGGTCTTCCTGGCATGGGGTTCGGGACACTCAGAAGCCTAAGGGGGCATGTGAGGTAGCGTGTGGTACACGGCCAGTCTCCTCTCTCTCACAGAGGCGATGAGTGGCATCCAGCAGCCTCCTGACACTCTGCCTCTCCGCCTGTTGGACTGTCCGCAGGCTGGCCGCTGGGACAGCAGGCCAGCTGCACTGCCCAGGTCCAGGGGCAGTCTGCGACTGGCAGTGGTGGGAACATGGCCAGTGTGTGTCTTGTTCGAAGCTGCCCACACCCTCTCTGGTCTCGAGAGACTCAGCCCACACTTCCTCTCCTTCCCATGACTTTGCTTTCTGGGCTGAGGGGAGAAGGCAGGCGGGAATCAGGGGAGCAATGGATTAGAACAGCTCCTCCCCTTCAACCCTCCCCCTACACACACACACACACACATTTTTTAGTGACAGGATTTTAAACGGTTGCTGTAGGCAAGAAAGTTGGCAGCCCACTGCTGGGGGGCTGGGGGGAGCATGGAGGCCACTCTCACGCGAGCCTAGGCCTGGGGCTTGGACACGAAGACCCAGCTTAGTCTTGCCTCTGTGCTGTGCAGTTGGGGTCCAGTGACAATTTCTTTGAGCCTCGGTGAAGCCACTCTGAAGGTAGGACAGAGTCTCTTTGCTTCCCAGGTCCCCGGGGCCTCTCTTTGGAGGACAAGACTGCAGGGACAGAGAGTGTGGGCCAGGGGAGGCCGCCGGGGTGTGGCAAGGCCCTGGGTTTTCAGCCTAACCTGGCTTTGAACTGCCCCTTGTTGGCTCTGTCACATTGAGCCAGTCACTTCCTCCTTCTGAGCCTCAGCTTTCTCTTCTGGAACTTGGGACCTTAATACCTGCCTCTTGGGGTGTTCTGGGGTGCAAAGGAGGAAATGAACCAGAAGCCTCAACATGTCTAGATTCCCAGAAGCCTTGTGGCTGTGAGAGAGAATCACCCAGAGGCTTCAGAAGAGGGTGCCGGGCGGAGCGTGCCTCCAGGGGGCGCTGGTGGCCGCGGGCAGACGGAGAGAAGCCAGAGGTGGCTTCCAGGTGATCTCCACAGCAAGGGCGTGGTGAGGTCGCTGAGGGGGCTGGGGAAGGGAGAGAACCTTAGGACATCAGGTCGGTGGACATGAGCCCCAGAAGCCTCCCTGGTGCACAGACAGACAGAGATGTACAGTGATAGACCCATGTGTGGAATATACAAGAATCCTCACCAACACACACACACACACACACACACACACACACACACACACCGCCATATATGGATCTAGACAGCCTTGTGGGTAGACCCAGCTGTGCACAATACACTGATATCCGCAGACACCCAGCTTCATGCACAGTAGAGCTGACAAATCGACCCACGGAGCTATTTACACACTCACACTCGCGCGCGCGCGCGCACACACACACACACACACTCACTCATACTCTCCAAGGTACTTTGAGGAACACACTTTGAGAACCCGACTCCTCTGAGTCTCTGCCATCCCCCACCCTGCCACCATCACCTCCGAATCTCGGGGCCACACCCAGTCCCAAGTCGTGATTACTCAGGGTTCGGCCTCTGGATCTTCACTCTGCCATGCGCGTTGCCCTGGGCGAGCTCACCCTCCCTGGGCCTCAGCGCCCACCCCCTTGGTTGCCGAACACCTGGGCGCTCGGCCCTGCTCCAGGACACGCGCACCGGGATGCCCTCAGCTCCGCACGCCCCAGGCCGGCGTTCCAAGGACCCCCATCCCAGTGATCCGGGAGCGGAGCTGATGCTCTGACTTCCTAGCTCACCAGAATCTCAGAGATCTGACCCCTGCTTTCTCCCCACTGTTACTGCTCTAGTCAAAGCCATTTTCACCTCTCACCCAGGTGAGAATGGTGATCTAGTTGACCTCCCCGCTTCCATTCGGTCCACCTGACCTCATTGCATCTATCCGCACTTGGCAGCGAGACCCCGAATGGCCCAGCCCCGCTCCATTGCTTCTCCTATGCCCCTAGCTATTCTTGTAATTTAGATTCACAAGATGTTGCCTGCTCCTGAGGTTTTGCACACGCCGGGAGCACTCCCAGACACCCCTTCTCTTCCGGTCCCTGCCGTGCTGAATAACTCTGGATCTCAGCTTGACATGTAGCTTCTTCCAGGAAGTCTTCCATGATGCTCTGCCCCTCTACATGGCCTTATTGTACCTCGACTGAACTCACACCGCGCCACTTCCTTGAGGTGGGGACCACCAATCCCTTTCTCAGCCTGGCAGCTGGCACTTAAGGGGCCCCTCATATCGGTTGGTTGAATGAATGAACGCGTGTTGGGGAGCAGGATGGAATGAGACAAGAGAATGCGTGGGGCGAGACCAGGGACCCCAAGCCCTCCTCCTTGCGTGCTGTCCCTAGTGGCCACCAGCAAGTCTGCTAATGCTCACGAGGGACTGGCTTGGGCCCAACACAGCCCCTCCCCACAAGGTAGAGGCACCACAGACGTGTACAGGTTGGTTTATTTACAAATATACTGATGTCTCGTTTTTTGTTGTTGTTTCCATTTTCTGCGTTTGTGGGAAGAGGCAGAAGGTGGGAGGGGAGGGCAGGGTGGGGGTGGTGATGTGGTAAACGCTAATAAATAATTTAACAATGACAAGTTATTAAATAAAATGTGTCTGGGGATGGCGGGTGGGCAGTGAGAGTCTGTACAAGGAAAACAGAGGAATGGTCAGTGGCCCGGTCCCCACACCCAGCTGGGCTGGGCTCCCTTGGGAACCCCAGTCGGGGGAGGAGGGCGCCAGCAAGGAGGCTCATTGGAAATGGCACTTCCCAAGGGCCAAAGGCTAGAGGGACTTCCTCGCTCTCCAGGCCCCCCAGCCATGTGTGCCTGGGAGTGTGGGTCTGTGAGCCTCCGTGTGCGTCCAGGTGTGAGCGTGTGTGTCCATGTGCGTGCATGTGAGCATGGACCCCTTTCCCCACAGGGTGGAGGGAGCCCCAGAGCTGTGGGCTCTCCCAGACAGGAGGTGAGATCCTCACCCCGTGTGGTGCTCAGAGCGCAGGCTGGAGCCAGGCTGGGCTCGGCCAGTGCTCCCTCCCCCGAGGTCCCCTATGTGCGAAGTGAGAGGGGCGCCAGCTCCACATGGGTGGGCGAGGAAGCTGAGTCCCCTAAAGGAGAAGAGGCTACCCCAACCCTGTGCCGGAGGCCTGACCCTACTGGGCTCTGCTCATCTGGACACGGTGGACCCTGCCCCCACCTCTGCCTCCTCCAGGAAGCCTCCCAAGATGTCCAGCCCTCTTGCAGTGACCCCTTCTCTTATAGGCTCTGCTGGATCTGTGGCCTGACCCTTGGAACCACTGTGTCCCCTTGTCCATGGAGTCGGCAGACGACGTTCTGGCCAGAGGCAGCAGCCCACCTCCTGTCCCTCCTCCGCCCTCATTCGCTGTGCCACCTGGGGCGGACTCCTTCCTGTCTCGAAGCCTCGGCTTCCCAGCAGTCTCCCTGCCTGCCACTCACTTTCCACCTCTTCCTTCAGAGAGCAGACCCTTATTTCTCTTCCCTCCTGCTTCCCCCCGCCCCACCACCACCACAGTGATGATGGCCCCTCATCACAGAAGGAAGGGGGTCCTGGCGACTCACCACCCCCAAGTCCAGGCTGCACTTCCTCCCATAAAGCAGGAAGAGCCTGCTCCTCTCAGCTTGCCTCAGACCCCAGCCAGCCTGCTAGCTCCACGTGCTTCTGCTGGGTGACCCTGACACGGCCTCCCTTCTCCGGGCATTGGATTCCTCATCTGAGAAATGGGTCCTCAGTGAGGTCTGGACAGGTCTGGGACTGAGTGTGTACGTCTCTTCTCCTAGGAGACAGCCCCTCAAGGCTGGGCCCTACACCTCGTCCATCCACGTCCCCACGCCCAGTCCAGGGCTGGGCGGAGTGAACGTCAGAGCCTGGGGACAGCGAGCCTTAGCATGCAGTGAAGGAGTTACCTTACCACCGCTGAGGAGTGACTCAGGAACGAGGGGCTCTCTGAGGTCCCTTCTGGCTTTGACAATCTGTGGGTTGTGAGTGGGGTGTCCCTGTACCAATGCTTTGGCAGAAGGGAATACAGGCCTCGGGGTTTGTAAGGCCGTGGAGTGGCAAAAGCGACTTAGACAAGTCATGCCTCTGACCTGGAGGTCATTCGCTAGACAGGGAGGATGAGGGGTAGGCATGGAGTCCCTGTTCTCAGCTCCAGCTCTGTCACTGACCAGCTGCGAGAGGACTGGTCCGCTCCTCTCTCCTGGCCCAGATTTTCCAGCTGCAAAATAAGGGAAGGTGGACTAGATGACCCATTTCTGAGGTCTCTTCCAACTTAAAGAGTCTGGGAGAGAAGGCCGTGTCTCCTGGGGGCTGGGGTGTCCAGCCCCGGCCCTGACCCCAGGGTCCCTGCCATGATTCTGTGACAGCATCCCTCAAGGAATCAGCATGGCTGCCTGAGGGACCAGTGGTGGCCCAGGACCAGGAGATGGTGCAGAAGGCCTGAGGATATCAGCTGACATCCTTCTGTGTGGACCAGGAGCCCAGAAGGGCCAGGCTGGCTGCTCGGTCAGAGAGCTGATGCTGAGCCGCATCCCTGCTCTGACGACTCCTCTGGGGAGGAGCAGGGTGGGGTTTGAGCACAGGAGCCAGCAGCGGTGGGGAAATGGGCCCAGGTCACTCTGGAGGGACTGAGGCCTCCCCAGCAGACAGAGCAGAAGAACCACAGAGCAGGATGGCAAACTCTGAGGGCTAGGCAGAGGGGGCCGAAGGCAGAGTCAGCCATCGTCCTACTTGCTCAAAGGCTAGACGGGCAGACTTCAGTGTGGCAGCCTAGGGCTCTGAGTTAGAATTAAAGGCAGGGCTGTCAGGACATGGTGGAGGACACAGTGACCTCCAGGACCCAGCAAGGGGTCACTGAGAGCAGGGCGCATCAGCCCGACTTCACTTTCTCTTTGGCAGGGTTATGGTTGTGTGGACTGGGGATGGGGTTGATACAGCGCTTCTGACTTCCAGCGTGCAAAACGGGGCTGGAAGTGGGTTGGAATGTATCATCCAAGCAGGACTGGTTAATGGGCCAACACCAAACAGGGAGAGGCCCCAAGGGTCCATATACCTCAAGTGAGAGGCACAGGGCCGACTCCCCCGGCTCCCCACCCACACACACATACAGAAGAGAGATGTGGCTAGCTGCCATATGTGTGTGATAGTCAGGGGATTCGGTTACAGAAGAGCAGGCTGAGTTTCCAAGGTTATGTGGCCTAAACCATTCATTGGATCTCGGGCCACATTAACAGAGGCAGGGCACCTAAAGCAGGGGAGGTGATGGGCCCGCTCACTTTAGCTAGCTGATGTTAGTGGGAAATTTGGGTTATATCTGCTCCATAACTTTAGAGGGAAGGCTGGAGCCCAGCTGAGGCTACGGCAGCTTTAAGAAGAAGAGCTGGAGAAACTGGAAAAGCCTGGCTTTGAGAAGTGAGGACTCAGGGCTGGAAAAGGCTGAAGGGAAGTCAGCAGAAAAGGGCAGCTGACTCGGGGCCTGACGAAGTAGTGGGGCTCCTTGCTGCAGGAGGTATACAAGGAGAGGCAGAGGCGGCTTGGGCAGGAGCCAAGATGGAGTGTCAAATGGGCGACTAGTGAGGTTCTTTCCCACCTGGAGTTTATGCCATTTTGCCCAACTCTGCCTGGCTCTGGGGTCTCTGTCTCTGCCCTTGGAGCTGGTTGGGTCTGGGGCTGCCCTGCCTACCCAGGCAGCTCCCATCTGGGCCGAGGCTAGGCCACATCTGAGTCCTCCTGCTTCAAGCTCACCATCCTCTCCCCTCCCTCCTTCCTCTCCTGCTGCTGTAAGAAGAGGGGTCCTCCCCATCGCTCTCTTTCCCCTTTCTGACAGGGCGGGGCTGCCCCACAAGAGGCCTGTCTCTTTCAGTGTCTCTACATCGCTGTGTACGTATCTGCAT
>NW_006441061.1:2988997-2991861 GCF_000325575.1 Pteropus alecto | reverse complement strand
TAGACAGGGAGGATGAGGGGTAGGCATGGAGTCCCTGTTCTCAGCTCCAGCTCTGTCACTGACCAGCTGCGAGAGGACTGGTCCGCTCCCCTCTCCTGGCCCAGATTTTCCAGCTGCAAAATAAGGGAAGGTGGACTAGATGACCCATTTCTGAGGTCTCTTCCAACTTAAAGAGTCTGGGAGAGAAGGCTGTGTCTCCTGGGGGATGGGGTGTCCAGCCCCGGCCCTGACCCCAGGGCCCCTGCCATGATTCTGTGAGAGCATTCCCTCAAGGAATCAGCATGGCTGCCTGAGGGACCAGTGGTGGCCCAGGACCAGGAGATGGTGCAGAAGGCCTGAGGATATCAGCTGACATCCTTCTGTGTGGACCAGGAGCCCAGAAGGGCCAGGCTGGCTGCTCGGTCAGAGAGCTGATGCTGAGCCGCATCCCTGCTCTGACGACTCCTCTGGGGAGGAGCAGGGTGGGGTTTGAGCACAGGAGCCAGCAGCGGTGGGGAAATGGGCCCAGGTCACTCTGGAGGGACTGAGGCCTCCCCAGCAGACAGAGCAGAAGAACCACAGAGCAGGATGGCAAACTCTGAGGGCTAGGCAGAGGGGGCCGAAGGCAGAGTCAGCCATCGTCCTACTTGCTCAAAGGCTAGACGGGCAGACTTCAGGGTGGCAACCTAGGGCTCTGAGTTA
This sequence comes from Pteropus alecto, assembly GCF_000325575.1. Taxonomy (NCBI): domain Eukaryota; kingdom Metazoa; phylum Chordata; class Mammalia; order Chiroptera; family Pteropodidae; genus Pteropus; species Pteropus alecto. Next base: position 2,991,180 of record NW_006441061.1, on the reverse strand, counting down.
GAATTAAAGGCAGGGCTGTCAGGACATGGTGGAGGACACAGTGACCTCCAGGACCCAGCAAGGGGTCACTGAGAGCAGGGCGCATCAGCCCGACTTCACTTTCTCTTTGGCAGGGTTATGGTTGTGTGGACTGGGGATGGGGTTGATACAGCGCTTCTGACTTCCAGCGTGCAAAACGGGGCTGGAAGTGGGTTGGAATGCATCATCCAAGCAGGACTGGTTAATGGGCCAACACCAAACAGGGAGAGGCCCCAAGGGTCCATATACCTCAAGTGAGAAGCACAGGGCCGACTCCCCCGGCTCCCCACCCACACACACATACAGAAGAGAGATGTGGCTAGCTGCCATATGTGTGTGATAGTCAGGGGATTCGGTTACAGAAGAGCAGGCTGAGTTTCCAAGGTTATGTGGCCTAAACCATTCATTGGATCTCGGGCCACATTAACAGAGGCAGGGCACCTAAAGCAGGGGAGGTGATGGGCCCGCTCACTTTAGCTAGCTGATGTTAGTGGGAAATTTGGGTTATATCTGCTCCATAACTTTAGAGGGAAGGCTGGAGCCCAGCTGAGGCTACGGCAGCTTTAAGAAGAAGAGCTGGAGAAACTGGAAAAGCCTGGCTTTGAGAAGTGAGGACTCAGGGCTGGAAAAGGCTGAAGGGAAGTCAGCAGAAAAGGGCAGCTGACTCGGGGCCTGACGAAGTAGTGGGGCTCCTTGCTGCAGGAGGTATACAAGGAGAGGCAGAGGCGGCTTGGGCAGGAGCCAAGATGGAGTGTCAAATGGGCGACTAGTGAGGTTCTTTCCCACCTGGAGTTTATGCCATTTTGCCCAACTCTGCCTGGCTCTGGGGTCTCTGTCTCTGCCCTTGGAGCTGGTTGGGTCTGGGGCTGCCCTGCCTACCCAGGCAGCTCCCATCTGGGCCGAGGCTAGGCCACATCTGAGTCCTCCTGCTTCAAGCTCACCATCCTCTCCCCTCCCTCCTTCCTCTCCTGCTGCTGTAAGAAGAGGGGTCCTCCCCATCGCTCTCTTTCCCCTTTCTGACAGGGCGGGGCTGCCCCACAAGAGGCCTGTCTCTTTCAGTGTCTCTACATCGCTGTGTACGTATCTGCATAAGTGTGCCTTTAAGTGTGTGTGCATCTGCATGTGTGTCTCTATCCCCTCGGGTCTGCTCTACTCCCCAGTGACTCCCCCTCAGGGCACAGCTGCGGTGGGCCTGGCACACCTGGCAGGCTCTACCCACTTCCGCTCTGGGCTCCGGCTGGGAGGCGGAGCCTGGGCCGGGGCGGGGCCTGCCTGCAGAGGCGGGGGAGGTGGGCACCAGCGCCCACTTCTCACAGGGAATGGGCACCGCGCTCGTCCTCCTGGGGCCCTGCCTTGGCCTAGGCCTCGGCCATGGAGGTCGCCTGGACACAGAGAGGACGTTTAAAAAAATAGAGAGACTTTAGGCTTCCCAAAAAAAAGATGAGGAGGGAGGAGGCGATGGAGGCCGAGGTGGGGCTGGGAGGCGAGTGGCTGTCCAAGAGCTCTGGGTCCCTGGGGGTGACACGGTCTCTGTGGGCAGGACACAGCCCCCGCCCAGGCTGTGCCCATCTGCCTGTCCCATGGAGCCCAGCGGGCACTTTGGCCAGGCCTGGCTGGCCGAGGGGAGGGCACCGTATGGCTGTCTGTAGAGTCTGTGCGGGCGGCGGGACCGGGGGTGGAGAGGCTGGCCTCCGCGGCCCTCGGTCCTACCCCAGGACCCTTGCCCCAGCGTCCGAACGGCCAGGCTGGCTCTCAGGAGGCGAAGTAGGAACTCTGCATGGAGTAGAGCCGGTCGATGGGGTTCCCCACGCGGGCCTGCAGGGAGCCCACGTCGGAGGAGCCGAGGAAGCAGTCACTGAGGCTGGTTAAGGAGGTATCGCTGTCGATGTCGTGGAAGATGGAGTCGTTCCCTGGGGAGCAGAGGGGGCGTCAGCACTGGGCCGAGGCTCCGGAGGGCCCTGCCGGCCCTACAGGCTGTGCGGCCAGAGGCGAGGGAAGCACAGGATGACCTGCTGGTAGCGCCCGACCAGAGGGCCTGGGCGCCACAGGGAGGGTCTCGAGAGTGCCCGCTTCCGGTCAGGAGGAGGTGCGCGGGCTGTGTTAGCCCGGGGATGGGAGGTGGCTGTCAGGGCCCCAGGCCTGCCAGGCCGGGCAGGGGGCAGGGA
>NW_006441061.1:2986556-2988972 GCF_000325575.1 Pteropus alecto | reverse complement strand
TTACCATAGGGGTTCATGTGGTCACCTGGCATTTGGGGTGGCGTGAGGCCCTGCTGGAAGGGGTCGCTGCTGCCGTAGGGGCTCTGCTCCATGGCCACGATCTGCTGCTGCGGTGGGGCCAGCGGCGTGTAGGAGGCCATCATGCCCTCCATGCGGCTCGACAGGACCTCTGGGGGCAAAGCACGCCTTCGCTGGCCGTCCCGCCCCCCAGTCCCAGGAGCCCCAGGAGCCCCCACCGACCTCCCACCGAGCAGCCCCCCAGTCCAGTCCAGGCGCCCAGGGCAGTTCCTCTGACCTTCTCCGGACTTCCCCAGGGTCGGTCCTACCCCAGGACCCTTGCCCAAGCGTCCTGCCCCTTTCCCCACCCCTGCCGTGGCTGAGGTTGCTATGGCTTTCCTGGGCCTGCGGGACTACGGAGCCCAGTAATCTGACCCCACCCCTCCACCCCTTCCTGGGACACACACTCCAGGTCCTCTTCCAGAATCAGCGTATGGAAAGTCAGAGCCCTCCCCTCCCCAACCCCCATCCTCCAGAGACCCTGCCCTCCAGGATCTCAGGCCCTCTGCGAGACAGACACCTAAGCAGCAATAATGACTCAACGTGTGGATGCAGTGAGCGCCCCACCTCAGGGAGCATCGGGCTAGGGCCCGAATCCAGGCCAAAGAGACCCAGAAAAGGCTTCCCGGAGGACGGGGCCCCCACCCCCCATGTGACTTAAAGAACCAGCAGGGTTCAACAGGCCGGAGCAGGGGGTGGCTTGCCAGGCTGAAGGGCAGCAGGGGCAGGGAGAGAAACGTTCCCGCGGGCGCGGAGAGGCCCTTCCGTGGGGCGCGAGGATGAGAAAAGGCCGGGTGTGGTGGAACGCGAGGTGCGAGATGGTGCGTGGGGGCCGAGCCGCGTGGGGGTCCCCCTGAGGCTGGAGGGAACCAAGGGAGGGTCTCGGCCAGGAGGGGCTGTGGAGAAAGGCTCGGAAGGTAGAGAAGAAGGCAGAGGTCAGTGGAAGGAGGAAGTTATGTGAGGGGCTGGGGTCCCCAAAAAGGGGGATGTGGGAAAGAACGCAATGACTAGGAAGGGCCTGAGGGACACGGACAGGAACCCACCGCCGGACTTGGCCACTGGGCAAATGAAGTGTGTGTGTGGCGGTGGGGGGACAGGAAGGGTCTGAGGTGACTCCTGGGATTCTGGCGTGGAACTGGGCGGGCCGTGGTACCATTTGCTGAGACGGGGTGGGGGAAAAGCAGGGGGTGCTGTGAGCAGCGATGTGGAAGGCAGTATGGCCATGAAGAACTCAAGGGTACTGTGGAACATTCTTGAGGAGGCTCAGTCTAGGAGGCAGCTGGGAACATGGGGACACAGCTCGGGAGCTGGCTGGGAGACCCAAGGCAGTGGCTGCAGTCTCAGGAAGCTGGGTGTCTAGGGAAGGGGCAGAAGGAGAAGAGAGGAAAAACCAGGCTCCAAGGCCATGGCCTCGAAGTGCTGGGTTTGGCCTGGGCCACTGGCCTGGCCCCCAGAGACCTGAGTAGAAGGTCCCTGGCATCTGCCCTTGTCTCACCTGGGAGCAGGTAGCTCTGGGGTCCCCACCTCACTTCAGCAGTCCCAGAGAGTTCCACTTGCCCTCCTTTCAAGCTTTGAAGGCTCAATGTCCCCATAAGGCCTGGGAGACCAGCCTTGGCCCAAGATGTGGAAACGAGATTTTGGCAAAGCCCAGTGTTGGGAGGGGCCTGGCCCCTGCCCCTTAAACTGGCCCCTCAGCACCCAGGGAGCCCACCCTGACTCCTCGACACCCTGCAAACTTCCTCTGGCACTTTCTGTGGAGACTTCTGCTGGATTCTGTTGCGGGCAGCGGGGTGTACGGCCATGGTGAAAACACAGCTTGGGAGCCCCCCCCACACACACGGGACTGAGACCCGGCTTTGCCCTTTACTAGCTGAGTGATCAAGACAGGTCCCTTAGTCACACTGAGCCTCAGTCTCCACATCTGTGAAACGGGACATGACAAGGCCCTTCCTCGCGGGGAGCAGTGAGAATTCAGTGAGCTGGAGAGCATCGAACAATGAGAACGGTGCCTGGCACACGGTGACGGCGAGTGGATGACTGAAGTTTTAGGTCCGGAGATTCTGCCACCCCTCCGGGCCGCCCACCCTGCCATCTCAACTCCTGTGTCCTGTGGGTGCCACCGCCTCTCTACGTTATTGATCTCAGCCGGTTCTGAGGCAGAAGTTCCCTGAGCTCTGACCGCCTCGGTGGAAGGTTTCTTGGGGGTCTTGGCACAGCGACTAAGCTGGGGCCCCTGGCCCGGGCCCCGCCTCACCTTGGCCCAGCCGCTGGGAGTTCTGCTGCTCCTGCTGCTGCTGGTGCCGTCGTGCCAACTTCTTCATCTGCGGGAGACACAGTTCGTGCCGGTCCCCGCCCCCCG
>NW_006441061.1:2983152-2985676 GCF_000325575.1 Pteropus alecto | reverse complement strand
CACACACGCACACAGATGCACACTGACCCACTGGTCCTTGCCCATGCAGACTGGCACGTGGACCTGCCAAGGCCTAAGTACATGCAGCTCACAGGTGTATTTACACACATGGGCACCTGCTCGCAGGCATGGGCATCCCTGAACAGGCATGCACACACACACATGCAGGTGTATTCACCCAGAGACACACCCACGCGTACCATGTACAGCTGGCCACCTCCGTACCCCAGAGTTGTGAGTCTTGGAGATGCCAGCCTCAATGGACAGCAAAACCTCACCAACCACATGCCTCTAGCTGCTCCCATGTCTGAACTGGTCCCCCTTCTCCAGGCCCAGCTTCCTCAGAGCCTGAGCCTCTGTGGATGGAGCTGTCTCCTCCCTCTGAGACCCCTGCCTAGTTCCAGTAAGAATGGGGCAGTGATACCTGGCCAGCCTCTTCTGCTTTCCCACAGGAGTCCAAGAAACCATAGGCCTGGCCATGGTGGTGAAGGACAGAGGGACAGATGGAGGGGAGCTCACTGCCTCCACCAAGGGACTTGGCAGTACCAAAGTCCTCTGTCCAGGCAGATGCTGTGACCATGGGCCCTAGGTTATCTCAAGGGCCAGCACGGACCAGGCCATCACTTCTCCACGCTCCCTGCTCCAATCCTTCCCCACTACCCCAGGAATGACAGGTGCCAGCCACCTCTCTGGCTTTTTCTGCCTTAAGACTCATTCCTGGCTGGCCCGGCCCTTCCTGCCAGGAGAGCTCCAAACCGGTTCTGGGGATCAGAGTAGAGAAGAGAGGCACCTTCGTCCTGGGAATGGGGTCTTTCCCTCCACCACAGAGCACCACACGCCCCCCACCCAGCTGGGAAAAGGAATAGCTCAGGGCTGCTGCTCCCAAAAGCTGAAGGCTCTGGACACACCGATCCCTGCCTCTCAGACACCAGCAGCCTACAGACTTGGTGTTGTTAGAGACCCCTGTGGTGCTGTGCCATGGTGGAGGCCAAGGCAAGACACATCCCGCTCTCTGGCCCACTACCCTCACCCGCTTAGGGCACGCACATGTGTAAACCACAGTACACATGAGCATGTAAATAAACGTGTGTATAGCTATATGCATCATTGCTTGTTGCACGTGTGTGCTGGGTCACACATGCACTTGTATGTGTGTGTGTTTGTGCGTGCTTGGGCACACGAGCACATCTACACAAGTCCACGTGCCCATGCACATACATTCCTGGGCATGGGTACCCACACGTGCATTTTATGTGCTTGTGTGTGTGCATCTGTGATCACATGCACATACACATGTGCACAGGCAGGGTGTCTCGGTGGCAGCGTCCACAGGTGCATTTGTGTGCCTGTGGCGGTGTAAGCACATCGGTGTCCATGTGCCCTGTACGTGTGCACGTGTGTATGTGAACACATCGGTGCACACACGCATGCTGGTGTGGGCGTGCTGTCTGTGTGCAGCTCGGGTCCTGGGGTCACGAGCATGCTTCTCCGGCAAGCTCACCCTCCCGCGGCACGCCGCCCAGCCGCCCTCCCCGCCGCATGACCCCAGCCCCAGCCAGGGCTCACCAGAGTCGGACTCGTCCGGGCTCACGGAGCTGAGCAGGTCCTTCTCCTTCTCGTAGTCACCCTTGCACAGCAGCTGGCCCTCCTTGAGCACAAACTCGTCACCCTTGCGTAGCTGCCGCTCACACACGCAGCAGCAGAAGCAGCCCAGGTGGTACACGCATTCCAGTGCCCGCATCACAAACTCAGTAGGGGCAATCTTCTCCATGCAGCCGCTGCACTTGGCCGCGAAGAGCCTGCGGGTGCACAGAGTGGGCGCATTAGCTGGGCTCAGGGGTCCCTCTTGGAGGCCACTGCCTACCCAGAGCCTCTCCTTCCTGCCACCCTGACACTCCAGCCCAGGTGGGAGAGGCCATCCCTGGGCACCGAGCCGGACAGGTTTGGACCCTGAAGTCCTACTCTTTTGGCTCGCAGGGCCTCAGGTTGGGTTCTGGGCATCCTGCCCAGGCCTCTCTTTGGTGCGTCAGCTCGGGGCCCTTCCCGCTCAGGCCACTAGAGGGCAGAGTGCAGGGTCAGCCTCAACCCTCCCCAAGAACTATAGGGCTTCTGCCCTGAGGGAAGGGCAGGCTCCCATAGGTCCACCCACCCTCATTCCAGGACCCGCTCCCGCTTCCTCCCTGCCCTTCCTTCACCCCCACATCCAAGCAACCTGCCTCCCATACTGGGCCCCTCCTCTTCTGCCTGTCTCCTCCCAGTTTCCTCCCTGGACTCCTGGTGCCTCCAACCCTTCAACTCACCCTCCAGGAGGAAAATCAGAGAGATCTGTCTAAAACACACTCTTGATCATGCTGCTTCCCTGTTCCAAATTCTTCCATGGCTCCCTAGTGCCCTTGGGAGACATCCAAGTTCCTGAGTCCGCCATGATCCTGCCTCTTCCCTTACCCACCCCCTTACTCCCCAAGGCTGTGCCCCACAGAACAGCCCGCAGTTTCCCCAGCCCACCATCGCGTTGCCCTTCGCA
>NW_006441061.1:2976656-2983118 GCF_000325575.1 Pteropus alecto | reverse complement strand
CCCTGGGTCTGGCTGACACCCGCTTAGCCCACCTTCCAGCGTGGGCATCTCCACCACGAAGAAACGTTATCTCCCGGGCACGTACGGGAATGCCGGCGCTGTTCTAAGCACTCTGCACGTTTAATCTCTGCGACAACTCCACAAGACAGGCACGAAAATTAATCAATCCCATTTTAGAGGTTAGGAAATTGAGGTGCCGAGAGGCGGAGTCCCTCGCTCAGAGTCACGTGGGTAGTAAATGATAAAAGCTGACTCTGAGCCTGGACCTAACCCAGCTCCTCCATGACAAAGTCGATCCGTCTTCCCTCTCCAGAGACAAAGGTGGCCGGGGGCTCAGTGCCTTCAGCCGGCATGTACAGAAGGGTCTGAGCGGCACGGCCCCTCCTCTGCCCACACCTACTGTCCGATCCTCCCGGCCTCCCATCCCCGTCACGTGCTCTGCTCTGTGGGAACTCAGCCTCGACAACACTTTGATGGAAAAAATTATGAAGAATCAAATTATTGCTGCTGGGAGGGAATTAAAACCATTTTTCATTCCCCGCGTCCCCGGGCCACGTCTGCGGGCGCCACCTTGGGAACGCTGCGCACATCCCATCCCTCTTTATGGCCCGCCGTCGCAGGCACAGATTACAGCTGCAATTCTCCACTAATCGGTTCTGGAACAGAAACAGCCATAAATGCGAGGCACTCGGCCTGCCTCTCTTCCCAGGGCTGCCATCAGCACCGCCCACGGCGAGCTGGTGGGGTGCTGTGGACAGGGCCCATCTGAGTCCTGCCTACTGCCCTGGCACAGGCCAGGGCACTCAAAACTGGGGGCATCTCAGCCACCTCTGCCACCCCCACCCCCATTCTACCCAGCAGGCTCCTACTAATCCTGCGATGCCCAACTGCGATGCCACTTCCTCTGGGAAGCCTTCTTTGATGCCCCCAATCTGGGGGAGGTGGCCTCCCTTAAGCTCACCCGAGCTTCTCTGGCCTCTGTTCCCTCTACTATAAAACGGAGATGTCAACAGGACCTCCATCAAAGGGCCGTTGCCAGGATTCAGTAACACTGAGCATGTAACTCGGTGAGTGAGGATCATATCAGCAGCACAGTGTATACCTCTGCTCAGCTCCCAACTCTACAGGTGTTCCACGAGGCAGGACCTCGCTCCAGCTGATCCTCAAGGAGGCCTCAGTGAGTGTGAAGCAGGTGAGTGATATTTTGGGGTGGGCTGGGCTGGGCTGGAGCTCAGGCCAGGCAGAGAGGACCCTACTGGTCCACACGGTATGTGATCTTGCAAGGGGATCCTCAGCTGGATTTCAGCTCCGATTTGGCCCTTTGGCTGGATACCTTTGTTCACGGTACAACCTAGCCAACGGTCCACCGCAGCCTGGGGCAGAGGCTCCATCCAGCCCTGTCCAGGGGCTGGGGAAGGAGCCAGGTTTGCAGAACCTGCTGCCCCACCCCCGCTCTCTGCCCCTCTGTCTCCTCCTCCTGCTCTACTTCTCCAGGGAAGGGCCCCACTGAGGTCTGCAGCCTGGCCTCTGTGGCCCATGAATGGACAGGCACTGGCCACATCTCTGCGCCAGCATGGCAGGGACAAGGTCTCAGGGGGCATCAGCACACCTTGGGTGGCTCCCCAGAGGCGATCCTCTTAGGCTGGGGGAGGGGGCAGCAGGGCGGGTGACCTGCATTTGCAGGCACCGCCACTGTGTAGGCTGCATTCAGAACAGCCGTGCTAATGCCTTGGCAGCAGGGGGTCGATTGCTACTTTCTCCAAACTCATCAACACAATCTATTATTAATACTTCTCCAAAGGCTCAGTACCGCCATTACGGAGGCAGCGCCAGCCACTCGGGGCATCATCTGTTATCGAGATTGCAAAAACTCGGGAAATAAAACAAACCGCGCACACTTTATAAACGGAATGTGCCATCCGTTTGGTCTCGGAGCATCTCTCCTCTCAATAAAACATCAGGGGGGATGCATGAAATACTCGCTCCCAATTACGGGGTGCCTTTGTCTACCGTGCTGGGGTGAGCGCTGCTAACAGCGTGTGTGGGAGGGGGTGGGGCACCAGCGGGTGAGTCCGCACCTCCTTTCCTCAGTCCCTCCCACTGCGGAGGGATTGCTGGAAGCCGCCATTGAGAAGCAGGCCCGGCCACAGGCGCGTGGCCTTGGCATCCGAGGCACCCAGGTTCGATGCCTGATGCCACCATTTCTGGCTGGTGATCGGGCCAGTAATTTCCTCTCTCTGAGCCTCAGCTTACTTATCTGTATGATGGGCTCGACAACACTGCCCGCTTCTCGGTGTGAAGATGCAGTGAGTTGCCAGGATGAAGTGGCAGGCAAAGAGGCAGTGGGTCGGTGGGCTGGAGCAGGCTTTAGAGGCCAGGAGCAAGCCTTTCCAGACGTGCTGCAAATTCTGACCAGAGAGCCAGAGCCGGTCAGGGTAGGAGGCCTCCCCGCCTCCCTTCTGCTCCTGCCCCCATGGGGGCTCTGAGCCTGGAAAGGCCCTGAACAAGGGCCACAGGCACTGGACTTGGAGCCCAGGGCCCTGATCTCCATCCTCACTCAGCCATTCACCAGCTCTGTGATCTTGGGCAGGTCAGAGACTCGGTTTCCTCAACTGTGAGATGAGGACGATAGTTCCCCACTCCCCGGAACCGTGCTGGGGATTCCAGGTGGGTGTGTCTCTGTGGCCCATGCTGGGTGCAGATGGGGGAGGCCCTGGGGTCAGGGCATGGTGGGGTGCCATGGGGAGGCTCTGAAGCTGGGCCCCGGAGGAGCCACCTGTGGCTTCCCTGGCCAGCCGCCTGCCTTGTGGGTGCCAATCCCCCCACCCCTGCTCCTCCTCAGTCCGGAAACTCCAAATAGAGAGGGCAGCTTCGAGACCACATCACAGCGCACAGGCTGGTCACCCACACGACCCTTCTCCCCTATTTTTCATGTCAGCTGCTAAGCCTTTCCTCACACTTCCCTACTGTCTAGATTGGCATTCGCCCCACTCCCAACCTCTGTCCCCCAAACACCTGCCGATTTGGAAGGATTTGGCTGGGGCTTCCCTTCCTCTGAGAAGCCCCTCTCCTCCAGCCTGAGATAGCTGCCTCCCGCTTTGAGTTCCCTGTCCTTACCCCGCTCCCATATGATGACACTTACGATAAAGACTCCACTTGACGTGTTTCCAGGTCCATCTTGCCCTTGGTCATCTCTGTGTCTTCAGTGCTGAGTACAAGGCCCCACACACCAAAGTGAGCAATAGATGTTTGTTGAATGACTATTATGAATCGAACCAACCCAAAGTGCCCTGTTCTTCCTGGGAAGCGGGGCAAGGCAGGCCCACCTCCTCCTGCCCTGGGGACACAGTGCCACCTGGGAGGAGAGCAGTCTGTAGGACCCTGGAAGGGGGTGGGACACTGGAGCGGGTAGCCTGGAGCTCTGTCTTGGCTCCATAACTTTTCCACTGTATGACTTTGGTCAAGACATTTAATATCTCCGAGTCTCAATTTCTTCATCTGTGAAATGAGGTGGATGGTACCTACCCCATGGGGTTGTTGGGTGGGCCAGCGCAGTGCCAAGGGCACTTCATAAAAGCTGGCATCTGCCTTTCTCTTGTCCCATGTATGTCCAGCATGCCTTTGTTGGTCACCCTCACTGGAGTCTCTGAGATTTCTGTGAGCAGCCTCCCCGACCCCGGGTTTAAGATCCCAACCACGCCTCCCTCATGACCACCCTGGGTTCTTGCTCGGTCCTTCTAGCTTCCTTCTGGCCTGAGCTGGACAGAGCACTCCTGGCTCAGTTCTCTGTCTCATTAACATTACTGAGCACTAATAAAGCTCCATTATCATCTACCTGCATCACCTCATTAAATCCTGAACCCTAAAAGCAATGCCGTTTCCCTCCCCATTTTACAGATGAGCACACCAAAGTGAAGAGGGCAGGTTACTCTTTCAAGGTCACATGGCAGCATCACCATATATCCCCTCCCTGCTCTGTGCCTCCAGGTGTTACTTCACTGTATGACCTTGCCCTGTACCCTGAGTACCACACCTCATGTCTGTCTGCCCCCAAGGCTCTGAACGTCTTGGGGCGGGGCCTGATTCATGCAGAATTCTCATTACTCAGCATAAGCATGGTATCCAGTAGGTGTGGCTGAGTGTCTGAGTTTTTCTTAAACCAAGCTGAACATCTCTCCCTCACAAACACCTCCCCCTCCCCAGCATCATCTATAATTGTGGAGCAAGAAATTCTCTCTTCAGGGGTGTCCTTGAAGAGTCTCGGGCTATGAGATCACATCTCCATCTCCTCTGAGTTTTTGTTGGTTTATTTATTTAATGCTCAATTTATGAAACTCGTCAAGCTAATAAAACTCTGAAACCAACTTCTACTAGAGCATTCGACCATGGATTACAAATCTCATTAATGAATTTTTCTTAAACCATTGACAACTGCAGAGATGCATGCAGTATGGCTGATTCTTTCACCTCTGATAAAATTGGTTTCCTAACATCCTGGCAGGGGGACTCCAGCCTCTCCTCGAGGGTCTTCATGCCCAGATCTTGGAGTCCATACAGCTCTCACCAAGCCTGGAATCCTGGCTCTGTCACTTCCTAGCACTGTAACCGTACGTAAGTCCCTTCTCCTCTATGAGCCTCAGTGTCCCCATCTGTCCAATGGGAATAACAGCTGGACACATGAGATGGGCTGACTAAGTGGAGATCGTGGTGACTGTCCTTGTCTGTCCAGGACTTCCAGCACCCATTCACCATCCTTGCCTACTGGAAGCTCCTCTGCCCACTCCTCCATGCACTGCACCCCGGCTCCACATTTTACAGTTTACGCAGCCCTTGCTGATTCTCAGTCGGAGAATCTGCATCAGTTTCAGGATAAGCCCAAACCCTCGGCTGTGGCACTCAAGGCCCTGCTCCGCCCCTGTCACACCTGGCCTCAGATCCTCTGCTACAGTCGCCATGCTTCTCATTGCTCCTTGAACACGGCAAGTCCCTTCCTGCCTCCTTAACACTTAAAATCCCACCTGCCTCCAAGGCCTATCTTCTCTCTCCCTTTCCTTTGCTTCTTGTTTAAACTCTTTGTCCTCCTTCAAGACCCAATTCAAGTGAAGCCTTCCATGATGCCCACAGACCTTTCCCTGCCCATTGTCAGCCTCTCCCAACCCCGCCCCCTCCCCCATCAGAGGTGTGGCTTTCCACATCTGCAGCATCAGCCCTGCGCCCTTGGGTCATTCACGTCCCTTTGATCCTCAGTTTCCTCTTCTGTAAAATGGGAGAGTTGATCCCTCCCTCAGCTGGCGAGTGAGAATCTAGTGAGTCTTAAGCCTGTGGGAGAAGCCTAGCCCAGTGCCTGGCACAGAGGGCATCTCGGCAGGTGTGTGATCCCTCTCCCACGTGAGTCTCTCACTGGGTACCCAGTACAGGCTCTGGAACCTTCCCTTCCTCATCTCTAATTTCAGTCTGAAGCCGCTGATCTCATCGTTCAGCTCTCCCTGTCTGTCTGTCCCTTTGCGCTGTGGGCTTCTGCCAGACCCTCACCTGGGTCACACTGGGGACCAGGCAGATTCTGGGCCAGGTTTCCTTTAGGGCCTCTCCAGGCCCAAGTCCCACAGTTCCTGGAAACACTTTCTCCATGGGGACCACCAGTCTTGGTGCCTGGAACCACAGTCCCTCTGTCTCCAGTGGCTATATCTTCTTGAATTCACGGAGGCTGGCTCTGAGCCAGGCTCACGCAAGATGCTTGGGAAACAGACCAAATCTCGTCCCAGGGGAGCAGGCATAGCATGACAAGTGCTTTGATGGGTTATGCTCAGCAAGCTGGGAGACACAAAGGTATGATGGTCAATCTGGAGGAGAGCTGGGGACTTCCTGGAAAGGGGAGCATGACACACAGTTAAGAACCTGCTTCTGGAGGCGAGGCGGAAGGAATGGTCTGAAGGGTCCAAATCCCGGCTCTGCCATTTACTAGCTGTCTGACCTTGGGGCAAGCCAGCTCCTTTGTGTACCTGTTTTCCTATCTGAAAACTGGGGACCACAATCCCCGCCTTCCAGGTGAGCATGGTGTGTTTACCCTCGCTGTGCCAAGCCTCCTTCACAGGCTGGTGGTGGATCACAGGATGGAAGGGTCACACTCAGAGCGCTCAAGGCAGACCCCTGGATAGTAAGCGCTGGATACGGTGGCTCAGGTTATTATTGCTCCCGGGTCTGTGATGATGTCTGTTGAGAGATGATGGGCTGGAGTTCCCAGGAGCTGAGGGGACAGGACCCTGGACACTCTTGGGGGTCCAGCTGCTGTTGCTAGAACTTGCCTGTCACTTGTAGAAGCCAAGGGGGAAAGCCGGCAGAAGGAGCTGCTTGCCTCCTCCGCCCCCAACTCGTTGACATCTCCCCCACGTGCCTGCCGCGTCCTTATCATTCCGGGCGTAGCTGTTTTTTATTTTGAGACAAAAAGGGGCCTGTTGATGGGGA
>NW_006441061.1:2971963-2976407 GCF_000325575.1 Pteropus alecto | reverse complement strand
AGGGCGCAGACCCAGCTGTGCGGGGCCGCCGGCTCCTCGGCCCTTTGATCCAGGCCAGGGCGCTGTCGGGAGTCCCAGCCAGGGCTGGAGGTCACTGGGCTAGGGCCACGGAGGGACGGGCACAGCCCGGAGCCCAGGGTACACACATTCGGTGATTCCACACATATTTTTATGTGGCGCCTACCATGGTGGCAGGCCCCGTCTGGAGGCTGGGGGTAGCACAGTGAGCCACCTGGACAGCCCGTCCGCCCGGCTTCCATTCTAAGGGACCAGGGGACAGGCGATTAGATATGTATATATCAATAGCATACAGAGTATAACGGACGGTGACGATGGGATAAAGAAAACAGGCAGGGGAGAAGGCGGGAGGGGGCCAGGGGTTTTTGCAAGGGGCAGTCAGAGACTCAATGAGATGTCTAGGGGAAAGGGGTTCCCCTTCCCCACAGCGGGAACAGCAAGTGCAAAGGCCCTGAGGCCTGAGTAGATCTGAGGTGTTGGAGAAATGGCTGGAGAGGAGGCAACGGGTGAGCAACAGGAGAGAGGGGGCAGATCATGTGGGCTTTGACTCAAGGAAGGGCTTGGAGCAAAGGGGAGATGTGATCCAACTGGCATTTTCACTAGGTTCCTCAGGCAGCTGCGTGGGGGTGGGGGCGATGTGGGGTAGCAAGGAGATAGATGCACGGGGAGGTTATCTCCATCCAGGCAAAAGATGCTGTTGGCTCAGACCAGGTGAGACAGGGGAGATGCTAAGTGGTTGGGCCTGGGATGCATTTTGAAGGTAGATCGGGCCATGGGAGAATGTGAAAGGATGGGAGCATGAGTGAGTCCAAGACTTGGGGGCCTAAGCAACCAGAAGGATGGAATTGCCATTAAATGCAGTGGAGCCTGAGGCAGGGTGGGGTGGGGATATCAGGAGTGCAGTTCCGGACATGTCACATCTGAGCTGCCTTCCAACATGTTAAATGTGGCTGCGTCCGCGGGCGGAGGGGAGGGGGCTGCATATAGAATAGTCTGGAGTTCAGAGAAGCCCGAGCAGCGATACTGCTGGGAGCTGCATCGTGTCTCTCTGACCTTCCTCCCACACGCCCTCCAGGCAAGAAGAGCTGCAGGAAAACCCGGGCCAAGAGGCATGGGAGGGCCAGTGAGTTCCCGCCAGGTGCAAGCTAAGGGCTTTACCTGCAACATTTCCTTTTTTGTTTGTTTGATTGTATGTTTCTAGAAATGCATCCGTTTTTTCCAGGTTGTCCAATTTGTTGGCATATAATTATTCGTGGTATTTGCTTTTAATCTTTTGTATTTTTGCGGTGTCAGCTGTCACATTCATTTCTGATTTTACTTATTTGGGTCCTTTCTCTTTTTTTTTTCTTGGTAAACATTTCATTAACCCTTGGGCTGATGATCTTCCCTCTTTTTTCTGCCCTTCAATGGAGAATTCAATCCATGTGATGATTCATTTATTCATTCAGCCACCTAACATTCATTAAGCACCTACTATGAGCCAGGCCCCGTGCTGGGCTTGCAGGAGGAGCCTTCTCCTTTCACCTGCTCACCAAACCCCTCTGAGCTGATCCCAAGTTCCCTTCCCCCATCTTCAATGTGTCACCAGTTCCTAGGTGCCAAATCTAGCAGCCATTATTATCGTTAGTATTACTAAGATTTATTGAGTGTTTCCTACATACCAGACCCTGTGCCTTATTTGCATATGTACTCCTACCCCAGAAGACCCCTGGGAGGTAGGCAATGCCACCCTCTTTTCACAACTGCTCGGTGTCAGAGCTGAGATGGGAGCTGGGACGTGGGGCTACGGAACTCCTGCTCATTCTCCCTGCCTCGCTGCCTGGCTCCCCAAACCTCTCTGTGCTTGAAGCCTCAGCCTCCTGCTCCCTGCCCACCACTTGGAGTGACTGACTGCACTTGCTTCTGCAGCTCAGAGCTGCTGGGCTCATGACCCGGTCTGCATCCGGAGGTGCCAAGGTTACAGAGGGGAGGGGCTGATCACACAGGCGGAAGATGAGAAACTGCACATTACCAGATGTAGAGGACTTTGGATTTCTCTCCAAGGTCCTGAGTGGCCGGAATAGGACAGGCCAAGACCTATGTGCCCAGGAAGGGCTGAGAGGTCCAGGACAGGGCCTGATGTGGTACAAATTTGTCCAGATGGTAGACAGAGCTGAGGTCAGGGAAGACTTCCTGGAGAAAGCGGCTACAAAGTGCAAATGATTGAAGGGAGGAAGTGATCATGCCGAGATGGGAAAAGGGGTGTGTCTGATTCCAGAGTCTGGGCGCTGTGTAGGAACGGAGAAGCAGAGAGATGATGCTGGGAGGGAATGGTTGAATGAAAGCAAAGGCATGAAGAACATGGAGGCCATTTGCAGGGGTAAAGAGACAGTGGGTCACTCAGGTTGGAGCATAGGTGAGAAAGAATGGTTAGGCTAGAGGCCTTGAATGTTGGGCTAAAGAGGATAGATCAGGCTTCTTTCATTCCCATCTCTCATTCATCCGTCTATCCATCTATTCATCCATCTGCCCATCCACTCACTCAGCCAGTCACTCTATCCATCCAACCACCCACCCCCTCACATAGCCGCCTAGCCAGCTATCCGTCTGTCTCTCCATCTATGCATCTATCTATCCGTCCACACACATCCACGCACCCATGCATTCGTCCATCCCGTCAACACATACTTAGGCATTCGCTCTGTGCCAAATCTTATGCCATGATTCTACCTCTTAAAAGCAGAAACTGCTTTTTAAGGTTTTCACTGTAAGACTAGTTGATTTTGTAGGCATTTGCCAGACACCCACCATGACCCAGCACTGTGATAGAAGATGAGGAATCAATGGGAAACGTTACAGGGTCACTTTCCCCTCAGTGAGCTCCTGGCGTAAGGAAGAAGGAGGTCTCAGAGGAGACATCTGGTGTCACTGGAGAGCCTTACAGCTGACCAAGCTGACATTATGTCCCCATCATCTTGACCCCAAGGATTCTGGACTCCCTACACATAGACCACAGCATTTTAATTAGGGTTAAAAAAACACTGATATACTTCCTTTGAGCAAGTGTTTTCTGGAACAAACTCCATTAAAGCAATTTAATTTTTTGATCAATTTTCTTCTAGTGTAGTTAAATAATTTACAACTTTTTCCACTTTCATTTTTATTTTACTAAAATTATTTCATTGAGATAAATTATTTTCCACGAAAAATTTCAATAAAGGTTGGCTCTATCATCATGTTTGTGCTCCTATTACAGCTCACTGATTATCAAGATTTGACTCTTCCGGTAATTTGTAGGTTAATTTGTAGCCAGTGACACATTTTACCGTGGATACTTTCATCGTTGTCAGTTGTAACTTGTACCGGTTAATTTACCAAGTTAAACTTCACCCCAGGCTCAGGTAGGGTGGTTTTCAAAATTATTAAAATTTATGATCACCAATTTTACCAGGCAGCCAATGAAAACATGCTCAGGGTCAAAACCACACACATTAAGTGTGCTCCTTCTTGCCCCTCCACTGACACCTCCCTTTTCTGGTTACCTCCCCTCCACCCCCACCCCCAGATTCTGGTGGCTCTTTCTCCACACTCAGATCACAAATCTGAGTTTGTCCAAACAGCCCTTAAAGCCTGGCATCCAGCAGCTCGGTCCCCTAGTGGCAAACAGAGCCATTTCCTCCCTTATTTCCCCCACCTTATACTACTCTTAAGGCAGCCAGAGATAACAACAACTTCCTTAGCCTGGTCACCCAGAGCCTCACTGCCCAGGCTCCCTCATGAGATCTGGACTAATCCCCAACCACCACACACACCTGTGCGCCGGCAGTCACATTTCTGAACGTCCTGGCATGCACTCCTACTAAATGTCAAAGTCACAGGCACAGACCAGCCCTGTGCTCAGAGCTTCACACGCAGGGGCTTCACCAGTACCTCACCACCACCCAGGGAGGCAGGAGTCCCTTATAAAGATCGCCCGCTGGTGAAGTCCGGCCAGGGCCCCGTCCCCGGTCAGCCTGCCTGGTAATCATCCGTGCTCTCCTGCCTTTCTGGGGTTTGGGGACGTGGTCGAGACAGAGGAGCAAATGCTCCGGCGTTTCGGGAGCCTGAGACCTGCTCCCAGCCAGCGGCCTGTCTGTGCCCGACTCACTTTTTGCAAGGATGCAGCCAGGGGCAAAACACAGCCCCACAGCTAGCTGAATGCCCTTAGGTGAACCTGAGACGTGAACGCGTGAGAGGCGCAGGACTCAACGCTGGTGGGAGGCGGAGGGGACATTCTGGAAGAGGAGCCCTTGGAGGTGCGGGTGGCATTTATTTCGTACCCACACTGGACCCTTTGCTACGCAGTGAGAAGCGGCTCTAGGGGATCCCCCACCGCACCCCAGGGGCTCCGCTTTCAGGCTCCCGCTGGCTGCAGGCGGGCGGGCGGGCGAGGGGGGACGGGAGCGAG
>NW_006441061.1:2965920-2971944 GCF_000325575.1 Pteropus alecto | reverse complement strand
TGGGGACCCCCCCGCCGCCCGCCGGTCCGTTTAGTGGGTAACTGATCGCCCCGCGCCCCGCCCCAGCCGCCCGCCGCCCGCCGGAGCCGCTTAATCACCGCCCGCCCGGCCACATTAGCATAGTAATGGCCTTTAAATTGAGCCTCTTTGTTTTTTAATTAAGCTCCCAGCAGGTACAGAGAAGAGCGATTATTGAGGAAGCTGCCAGCGCTAATCGCCCGCAGTCATTTGACAATTAAAAAGCGCCTGGCTTTAACCCTTTCCCGGCGCCCGCAGCACTCCCCCCAGCATTTATCCAGCGCCGACTGTGTGCGCCGCTTCCCGTAGGAACCGCGGACCCCGCCCCTAGCAACTCGGAGGGGGCCCTGCCGACGCTTCCATTTTGCTGAGGAGCACACTGAGGCACAGAGAGGGAAGGTAACTTGCCCAAAACACACAGCCTGGGCGTGGAGGAGCCGGCATGGGCGGGCAGGTTGCTGGCGAAACCCAGCTGCCTGGGCTGTGCACCTTGCATGCCCTCTGCTTGGAGCACCGCCCACCTCGTGAATCTGGCCAAATCCTCCTGCTTCAAGGCCCAGGTGGGCACCTCCCAACCCCCATGGCAACAGCCCCCTCCTCAGAATTCCCAGGGCATGCTCTCCTTCCTGTTAGTTCATCCATCCCCCCACACACTGTTGGGGTGTTTACTGTGTGCCAGGCGCAGTGCTGGGCGCTGGGAGGGGGCTGTGAGCAAGCCAGAAACGGGGCTCTGCCCACACTGATCCACACGCGGAGAAGGGAGACAGGTGAATAGGAAGATAGGCTGATGCGACCCAGGCTGAGGGGCGCCCCGGAAAGTCCACTTTCCTGAAGACAGAGGTTTGGGCTGACATCGAGAGGAGGAAGACCAGCCAGGCAGCAGAGGACACTGAGCACAAAGGCCCGCAGACGGCACCGCCATCAGCGGGAACTAGAAGGTTCGGAGGGTGTGCGGGGAGGGAGGGGCATGGAACCAGAGGAGGCTGGAGAGTCACAGGAGCCAGCTTGAGTGGACAAGGTCTTAGAGACTTCAAAAATTTGGAATTAAAAAAAAATTTTTTTTTCTCCGTATAGGTAATGATTTAATATTCAGATGCACAGAGGTGTTCGACCTGTGTCCTCCACCCATTCCTAGCCACCCAGGTCCCCTTCCCGGAGGCAACCACAGTCTCCCATCTGAGCCTCCTTCACGATACCTTTGCAAGACGTACACAAGCTGGTGTGCGTCCATTATTCCCCTCTCCCTGACTTTTTTTTTTAAAGAAGAATTGCTTGTGTTTTTTGTCCACTAGTTTTTATGCGCAAATGCTAATTACTCTACAAACTGTTCTTGAGTCACCCTCTTTCGCCCTCCCATCTGCATAACTGTTGGAGGACTTCGCGTTTTGACTTGGTGCATCAAGGCCCCCCGACACTCTACTGTAGGGGCAAACCTGAATTTATTTAACCCGTGCCCTGTTGGTGTGGCCTTGTGGGCCATTTAAAGGATTTTTTTTTGGTCTTAATCTCAAACGCCAAGGGAAGCCATTGAAACATTTTAAGTGAGGAGTGGCTTGAGCGATTTTCATTTTTAAAAGATCATTTTGGCTGCAGAGCTGGGACCAAGGGTGTGGGGAGCACAGAGTGGGGAGCAGGTGACCAGCTAAGAGACCACTGCTGTCGGCCTGCAGGTGAGAGGCTCAGGTGGTCCAGGGCGTGGCGGGAGGCACGGGGAGGAAGCGGGGAAGGGGATGAGTTATCTGAGAGTGATGTAGGGTGTTAAGCAGACTGGGCCTTGGGGTGGGTGGAGGGAGCCCAGGGTGGCTCCCTACACCCTTTCTGGAGCCTGGTGGATGAGAGCAGTGACTAAGATGGGGACGTGTGGCGATGGCCGGCGGGGGGGGGGGCATGTGAAGACACCAGGCACGCAGCCACCCTGCTCCCACTGCACTGATAGCCAGAGCAGCTCTGATTCATCACTGGGTCCTGGATCCCCCCTTCCCTCCTTTCCGCCCCCAAGTCAGGCTCTCTGGATCTGAGCCCAGAACCCCACCTCAACCAGCTCAAGCCCCATCTCTGCCTGCTCGAACTTCAGAGGGGCCTGCTGCTGGTGACCCTGACCACCCCCTCTTCCACTCCAGGCTGAGCTGGTGTTTGTGAAGAGGGCCAGCCCACAGAAAGCCTGGCAGCTGGCTTTTTAATAAACGTAGGTAGAGGAGGCTCCCTAGGGCCCGGGTGTGGTGGCGAGGAGGAGGGCTCTGGACAGATTCTGTCCCTGCTCCCCTCTGGGAGAGACTCCCTCCTCCTTTGCCCTTGGCTGCCTGGTTGGGGGTGGACTGTCCACGCCCTAGAGCCCCTCTCGCCTTGTCCCTTAGTCGCTGTCCCTGACTCAGAGGTAGAGGTGTCCCCTTAGAGAGAAGCTAGGTGGGGGCTGCCAGGGCCACCCTATGACTCCACTGTACCCCATGGAGAGAGGCAGTGAGCATGTGGCACTGCAGGCACCAAGGGGTTAACAGTCTGCCCACCCCCATCTATCAGCCAGCATCTCCCAAACAGACGGACAGACAAGGCAGCTGTCCAAACAGGCCTGTGTACCTGGCCACAGCCGCAGAGAGGACAGGGCAGTGGCTGTTTACTCTGCTCCCCTCCCCCAACAGGGTCACACACTGGTAGGGCATTTCCATGCAGTCTCCCCTTGGGGATGCGCCCTCCACCCCTGTTCGTCCGTCCCACCACCCCTGAGCAGAAGGTTCCTGAATGATCGTCTCTGAGACAAGGCATGTCCTTGCCCAGGGCTCTGGGCTGGGGGGGGCGGGGGGGGGAGCGGGTCTCCGGAACTGGTGACTGAAATGGCCGACCAGTCCAGCTGGGCCACAGTCACCATGAGCTCTGGGGGATGCTGCACGACACCTACTCTGCCAAGAGCAGAAATCGAGTGGCATGGAGCCTGGGGACCTGGTGAAACTTGGGACCTGGTAAAACTGGGGTGCTTGGAGAATCGCCATCTCGAATCGCTTCTCGGGAATATGTCTGCTCAGGGCAGACGTGGGACATTCAGGGATTCCTAGGCCCTGAGCCAGCCCCACCCTCGCCCTCCTCCTCTCAGTTCTGGGGACAGCTCCACCTCAGTGTCCCAGCGTCCCTCAGGCCTCTGGAGGTGCTGACCTCCAGACCTGTGTCTCCTCTTCTGTCTCCATTTCCCTGAGGCCACCAACAGCTACCTTCGTTGCTGCCTAAGCAACCCCTGGGTCCTCCCTCTCTCTTGACAGCTGTCCCCACAATTGACTCATCCTCGGGCTCCTTATGTGGCTTTCAGATCTGACCTTCTCTCCTGGGGGGAGTTGTTTATGGGGCCTGGTTTACTAGGTGCTTATAATGACAAGCCACCAGCATGTCACACCCTCCCCGTTCCTGTCGGTAGCCTCCACTCACTCCCTCGGGTCCCCTCAGATGCCCTTTCCCTTGGGGGACAGTGCCCTCCCCCAGCACTGTCTTGAGTGTCTGCTGTGGGCCTGGCTGGAGGGCCAGCTCATGCAATATTTATTCCATTTCCCCTCAGTTCTATGAGGCTGGGGGAATGACTCTACCCATTTCACAGATGAGAAAACTGAGTCTCAGAGAGCCAGTGTGCCTTGTGCCAAGCCCCATAGCTACAAAGTATCAGAGCCCCCAGTAAGACAGAAGGCCAGTGTGTGATTTGGCAAAGGACAACAGAGCCTTTTGCTGCTATGTGTGCTCTGTGAGCAGAGTTCCAAGCTCTGTGTCTGGCATAGGTGGGCAGTGAGAGGTGCCCGATTTTGACCAAGTTCTAGTGCAAGGCACCCCCATGGGTCTGGGGACCTTACTACCACCAGGCTATCACCTGCCGCCCAGCTGACATGATTAGGGTGAGGGGTGCATGGTAAAACAAAACTCCCAGGTCTCCAGAACTTTGTGTCCTGCTATATAGGGGCACCGAGGCTCAGAGAGGGAAGTTTTCGTCTGGGTTCACCCAGCTGGGACATATGCAGCTGGGATTCTGTCCCTCGCTGTGTACCCACCACCCCCATACACACACACACACACACACACACACACACACACACACACACACACACCCAGGCCAGGCCCTGGATCCCTCCTCGGCACCCCCCACCCACCCAATGTGACATCTTTACGGCACATTCTGGGCCTGCGTAGGCCTGGAGGGGGTGAGGGGGAGGCAGGACACCTCTCAAGTAACGGATTGTAAATTCCTGGGCCCAGGCTTTCCATCCCTAACAACCTCCTCCCGGGCTCACAGCGCCTGTCCCTTCGCAGCCAATTTAAATGAGGGGTCCCAGACCCTGGGCGGAAAGCATTCCAGACTAGGGAGAGGGGCAACTATTGTTTCTCTGGGAAAAAATAAAATCAACTGGCGCTCTGCAGCTTCTAATCACTCTCACATGTGCTTTGCGGTTCCAGCCGAGGACAGCCCTCTACAGTGGGTGCGCCTCTCGCAGGCACAAACCCTGCTTCTCCCCAGAGAGACGGACCTGATCCCCATTATACAGAGGAAGATACTGAGGCTGGAGGCAGGGAATAGAGAGCTACCACGTCCTGGTCGTCCAGCTGGTTCGTGGCGGATTGGCCTCATTTAATCTCCCCAATAACCTCGCACTGACTGATGACCCCCATTTCACAGAGGGGACAAACAAGCACCTTGCTCAAGGTCATCAGCCAGTGCATGGTCGAGTGCTCAGCTGAGCCAGACCTCCTCGGGCAGATGGGCCCGGTGGGATTTGAACCTGGGTCCTTCCCTCCAGAACTGGAGACCTTTGCCCTGCACAGAACGGCCTTCCCGTGTGAGGCGCATCCACTGTCCCTTGGAAGGAGCCTGGTCTCAGCAGCCTTGCCCCAGGCAGGTCCCCCCAACAGCCACAGCTGGGGCCTGAGAGCATCAAGGCTGGTTTTTAATAAGGAAGATGAATTTATTTGAAAGCCCAGTTTGAGAGGAGGGGGCAGTGAAGCTGCCGGCCACTGCTCTATCCGCCCTTCTGGTGGGAGGGGAGCAGAGTGGCCTCTCAGCTGCTGGGGGCCTGAGCTGTGGGGGGCCGATGCTCGAGGCCTGGAGGGAGCTGGCTTTGCGCAGCCTGCGCTCTCTCCCGGGTAAGCCCACAGGATATTGCACTGCCTTTGTGTGCCTGGTGACCCAGCTGCTGGTTATTGAAAAATTCCACCGCTCGGGCGCAGGGCAGGCCCGCTGACCCCTCATCCCGGGACGCGCCTATGTTTCAAAAGATACGGGATTAGAGAGCCAGACCCGACCTGGAGCAAAGCCCCGTCTGGGGTGTCTGTGTTTTCGTGGCCTCTCGGGATACTGGCTGGAGTGGGCTCTTGGCGCAGGATTTAATTAGTTGGAATCAGCCTGCGATTACTGTGGCGACTATTTACCCAGCCACTCTGCAGTCTGAGCCCTTCTCGGAACAAAGATGGGCCCCTCGGCCCGCTGGCCAGGCCAGGGGCCCCAGCTGAGCCCAGGCCCAGCTGCTGGGAGGGGAGGGCTGTGGGCCTGGCCAGGCCTTCTGCTGGCGCACCTCATTTAGCTAATGTTTGTGGGTTTTCGCAATGCAAAGCATCTACATGGAGCTTTTAAAAAATTAAAACATCTTGAGAAATTTATGGTCGATTTCTGAGTGTGTTCCCCTCCCCCCAGCTCAAGCTTGGCTGTGGTGGTGGTGGTGATGGTGATGGTGGTGGTGGTGATAGTGGTGATGGTGATCGTGGTGGTGATGGTGGTGGTGGATGTGATGGTGGTGGTGGTGATAGTGGTGATGGTGATGGTGGTGATGATGATCGTGGTGGTGATGGGGGTGATGGTGGTGATGGTGGTGGTGGTGATGGTGGTGGTGCTGGTGGTGCTGGTGGTGCTGGTGCTAGTGCTGATGCCGTGGGTCTGAAATGGGCCTGAAATGGGTCAGGTTCTCAGACACCGAGGCTGGCGGGCCCCAACCATGCTCTGAGAACCACTGATGCACGCCTTCGTTTCTCAGTCATCACCGTGACACT
>NW_006441061.1:2924915-2964142 GCF_000325575.1 Pteropus alecto | reverse complement strand
CTCATACCTATGTGAGCTTGCCTGTTACAGAACTTCCACTGCAGTACACAGGACTCCATGCATACATATACCTCCCACTACACACGCATGTCTACACATGCATATGTGCACACCTGGGTTGCACAAGCCCCCATCCATACCCACTTATCTATGCCTGCCAACACTTCCATGTATATTGGCACTATATGTGCATGTATCCATGCACACTACCTAGACATCTGTATCTGCCACACTCTGTTTAGACATATGCAACTATGAGTGGGCCCATGTGCACACACATACTGTCCTCACATACTCAAGTGCACACTGACACATGCTGCCTTGTGGGAATGCATGTGTACAGCTCTGTCTACAGGCCAATCTCTGAGCAAGTTCGTGGATTCATATCCACGTAAAACTGCTCATTCAGCTATGTGCGCACATGTTCCCGCCATGGGGACATCCGTTGCCTCCACTCCTGCAGGCATATGTCTAGCTACGGGAGGCTGTTGGGATTTGTCACAGGTGTCTGCCCCATGAAGGAATGTCACCTAAGGTCTGGTGACTGCTCTCGGGGACCCAGTCCTGCTGGCCTATTTTCTGGGAGGCGGAGGCACAGGCCAGAGATACTCTTGGATTGTCCCAGTGCCAGGTTTCTGGGAAAAGTTGCCAGGATGGACCCATGGCAGGGCCGTGGGCCCAGCCCCTGTCGGTTGGGCAGGTCATGCCCAGAGTTGTCATCAACGTCCACCCCAGGAGCCCTGCCCTGAACTTCCTCTGAAGGCTTCATGCCTCTCACCTGCTTCCCCCACCTCTGTCATGGCTCCTGCCCGGCCTTGTGGCCTGGGGTGCTTGGGGGTCATCCTGGGGGCGGGGGCAGGGATGCAGGCTACCCAGATCCTGAGGGATTTTGAGTTCCTATGACTCTCTTTCCACTCTGCCCTAGGTACAACTGAGCCCCAGCCCCAGAGCCACATGGCCTCACAAGGACATAAAGACACAAGGTCACACCCATTAACGCATGTATATACCCGTGTACACACCCATGTGGGCACATGGTCACCCATTCATAAGGTGACTAGAATGCCATTTTCTTACACCAGGAAACATGAAAAACATATAAAGGTACACACAGGCACCTGCAGACACCCATTGCACACACAGACACACAGAGGAGCACAAAAACCCAGGTACACACTAACACACAAGAACACAAGAGATGCAAGACAAATGGGGAGACCCATGAAAACAGACATGTGTCCACACAGGCCCACACAGGTGTCTTGGGACACACCTGGACATACATGTACACACACACGCGTACACATTGTAGGCCCAAGTGAAACTCTCTTCGAGGAGAAAACATCTAGGAAGCTTTGGCTGTCCTGGAAGTGGCTACTGGGTTATTGCTGGGTGGGGCGAGAGGTCCCGGCAGAGCGGGCAGTGACTGCCCCACAGGCTGAGGCTGCTTGGTGGCCAGGCCAGGTGCCTTCCCGCCACAATTTCTCCTCCTACTTGATGACTGCGTTCTCTCCTCACCAACCCAAATCTCACGTGAGCCAGCCATCCCTGTGTCCACCCTCTGGGCCCAGCCCTGCTTCAGGCTTCAGCACCCTCAGGCTCCCTGGCCCCATCCCGTCTTAGGACCCAGCCTTCAGCCAGTGCCCTCCTCTGCTTCCCTGCTGCCTACACACACTGTCACCCATCCGCCCTTCGTTCCGGCCAGTCCGCTGCCTGGAATGCCCTCCCATCTTCTCCACCTGTGCGAGCCACACTCTTCCTCCCCATCTCTCACCCAGAGAGCCCCGAAGCTGGGCTGGACCCCAGGCCCATCACAGGCTCTGTGTTCATTTCTAAACGGCAAGCGAGTCTGACTGCACCTCGGTTTCCTTACCCAGAAAAGCATCCCCGTGGTTTCACGAAGGAGGAAATGTGTGAAGGCTTCCCCGTCCCGTCCCCCTCCCCCTCCCTGTCCCCTGCTGCCCTGCACTGTAGGTAAAAAGAACAGGTGTCCTGCTGGCTCCTCTCTCAATCTGAATGTCACCCCTTGCTAAGCACCATCCTGAGAGGCCCTGGGTGGAGATGGGAGTTGGGGGCGCAAAGGTGCGGGCTTCTTTGGAATCTAGGACATGTAGATACAGCTCAGCTCTGTAACCTCAGGCCCACGACTCCAGCGCCAGAGCCTCAGTTTCCTCATCCGTGAAATGGGAGGTTATAACCTGCCATTGCAGGGTTCTGGTGAAGGTACAATGAGATGGGGACCGCCTCCCAAAACCGAGGTCCCTGTTCCTGAGCCCCAAACACCAAAGTACTTCCTCAGGACCTTTTCCTTGGCGTTCCTCTCCAAACCTGCCAGGACACTCCTCGGCCTGCTCACCTCTCCCCTTGGCTGGCCGCCTGGCTCCAGGGAGACTGCCCACACCTGCTGCTCCACGTCTTCACCTGTGCTTCCTTCCCCAGTCAACCCGGTTCAGCCTCCTCCACCTTCCCAAAACTACCATTCAGCAGAAAACACACAGCACCTTCTAGACCCAAGAGCCCCATTCATTCAACCAATGTTTACTGAGCAGCTACAATGTGGCAGGACTTTGCGAGGGGCCCGACATCTAAGCTCACTCTCTCCTCTGCCATCTGCCACGTCTAGCTGTCCCTTCTGGAAATTACGAAGGCGCGTGCGTGGTCTTGGTCTCTCTCCACATATTTTCAGGTTCCTGGTTCTCCACCTGCTCTTAACCGGTAGAGCCCCTGGGGCTCCATCCTCTATGGCTTCGATTGTTACTTTTATGCTAAAAGCCCTGGAGCTACCATGTCTAGTTCGGTAGCACTGACCCCTCCTTCGATTTTCCCCCCTTCCTCCCCTGGGCTCCAGGGCTGGTCAGGAGCCCCCGGGGCATCTCAGCGCCATGTGTTTACATCCCAGTTCCCGTCGTGGGGCACATGTGCACAAAGATAGATGCAGCAGGACATTTGCTGATGTATTGTGTGTGTGACAGTGAAGTGCTGGCCACAGCCCAAAGGGCTGTCAGTGAGGGGAAATGGGTTCCTAAATCACAGTTCGCCCATTCCCTGGACCACTGCGTCGCGGTCGCAGAGACGAGGTAAATCCATGTGCACTGACATGTCCTTAGCATGTTGCTAGGTGGAGCCGGCCAGTGCAGAGTAGAGCAGTGCACAGCGAATACAGACCCCGTAGAAAGGAAAAGCAGCTGCGCACACGCAGAACATGCTCGCACACATGTAGGAAAGGTCTGGAATGTTACCCATCAGTCAACCTACTGCCTCTGGGAAAGGGGCGGGAGAACGGGGGAGGCCTGTCCCATTTTGCTTGACTTACCTCTGCTTTGTCTGGATTTATTTGGCAACGAGCAATGACTTTTATAATATAGAAGAGAGAGAGAAAATGCCCCATTTTCACTTCCTCCTAAGCTCAGCTCCCTCAGACCAGATTTCTGGAGGGGACACCCGCCGTGCTCCCAGGGCTGAGGGCCAGCACCATGGACCCTGGGTCCCCTCCTCTTTCTGTCCTATTCTGCCCATGTGGCACCTCTGCAGGCACTTGTCCCTGTACACTCACCCTGCCAGGCCTTACGCTGGCCTCCTACCTGCCTCCTGGCTCTTTGCGAGTGAAAATCAAACTGTCACCTTGCTCAGAAGTCTTCAGAGCCTCTCCACTCCGCAACAGGACAGAACAACGGCCTCTGCTTCTTAGTGTGGCCTCCAAGTGCTCAGTCAGACCGTTTGAAAATACGCATAAAGTGCTTCGCAGGAAAGGCCACTGCCACATGAGCTGTCACTATCTTCACTGCTGGCACTTGAACTTCTCTGTCTCGCTCCCTTTCTTACTTTGCCCTCATTGTCCACCCTCTCTCACTGCCTCCCCTTCCTCTTTCTAGAAATGGATCCGAGGCTCCAGCGGCATAAAGGCAAGCTCCCCAAAGGCAAGCTCCCCTGATCTGGCCCCACTCACTCGATCGGCCTCGGCTCGGCCACGCTGCATTCTGGAATCCTCTGGCCCACCTCTGTGCCCCTGCTCTAAACCATCCCTCTCCCTGGCCTGCCCCTGCCTCTCCTGGGCTGTGGGCTGAAGGCTCTTCCATCTTTCAGGGCTAGATTCAAGGGGCGCTTCCTCCAGGGAGCCTGTCCAAGTGCCCCTCACCCCTACCCCATCCTCCTGCTGGCCGCCAAAACACCCTGAGCCCCTGGGAAGTGGGGAGTCAAGCAGCCAGGCGTGTGTTCAGATCAAGTCTCTCAAACCTCTGTTTTCCCATCTGGCAAAAATAGTAGCTGCCGCTCAGGTTATGAGCATTACCGAGTCCCGGAGCACAGCCCCTCAGCACAGGGCTGGGCACAGGCGGCCTCGTGCCCTTTAGCTGTGATGAGAACGATTCCTCTGCCTCCTGTCTTTGTCACCAGTACACTGCGGCCCCTCCATTTACTGGTTTCTTCGGGGTTTTGGTCACTGTTTGCATTAACCCTGAAGACAATGGTGCAGCCCTCAGGGAGGGCCCTCGCCCCCCTTGCTGGGTGTGTTTGTAGTGGTGGGGGGTCTCTGTGCAGAGAGACACAGCTGAGATGCCCCAGGCTGGCATGGGCTGGTCTGCTGAGGAGGTGGGCTACCCAGGGGCCAGCTGGTGCCTGCTCTGTTCAAAGGCCAGTGTTTCTCCAATTCTCCACGGCTGGTGAGAGCGAGGCAGGTGGAGGTGTCAGGCCAGTCAGTTCCCACCCCCTCACACACTACCCAGTAGGGGAGCTGGTCCAGATCAGAGACTCCATGACTCTACCCTGCAGCCCAGCACCGGGAGCCCTGGAGGGGCCTTTGTTTCTCTGAAAAAGAGGGGCTGCCCCCTTCTCCAGACAAGCCCTCCTGGAGCCGCCTGGCCTGCGGAGGCTGCGCTGAGCTGGCCTTCTTTCCAACACTCAGTAAATACTCAGTACTGCATTAAAGCAATAAATAGTCATTTTAAGGAAACCGAGACTCAATTTAGCCACCAGAGTCAGGAGCAGCAGTTAGCAGGGCTGCGGAATGTCACCGCACAGCTGGTAGCCCCGCCCCCCTCTGCCTGGCCCCAGCGGAAGGGGGAGGCCTAACAATGGGTTGTGCCAGGCTGCACCACCCCTCCCCCAAAATCAGGTTACTGTGGGGTTGGGGGATAAGGAGGGGGTCTGGGCTCAGCCAGCAGCTCCCCGAGCTGGAGGAAGGCAGAGAGGCAGGAAGGCATGATGGAAACACCCTACTGCTTCCTGGGGGGGATGATGATGATGATGATGATGACGACGACATACAACAACGACAATAGAAACACTAGTGAGAAGAAGAAACCAATCCCCTCTGAATGGCACCTGCTCGGTGCTAAGCGCTGCGTGAGTGCTGGATTCGCATCGTGTTATTAATCTTCGCTCCCTCTAATGACATAGAGATCTTTATCCCCATTTTGCAGGTGGGAAAACTGAGGCTCAGGAAGGTGAATTCCTTTGGTCAAGGACGGGAATGCTTTTGCACAACTTGTGCATTTATTAAGCACCTAGTACAGGCCATATCGCATATTCTATCTTGTGACATGTCCCCATTCTACAGACAAGGGAAGTGAGGCTCCAAGTGGGGAAGGGACTAGGAGTGACATGGCCGTTGACGGCTGCTCAGCCTGGTCCAGAGGAGGAGGAGTGTGCTGGCCCCCACCCTGGGCCTGTGGATCTGATCAGTTGGGAAAAGGGCTGGGCTGACCCGGGTATTTGGGGGGCCCAGGTCTGTGACTTGGTCTCCAGAGCTATGCTGTGAGCAAAACAAACAAGGCTCCTCTGTGAAGGGCTGGGGGATTTGTGCTCATTGCCATGGAAACCACACAGAGCATGGGGGGAGGGGAGCCTGGCACTCAGCTCCCCTTTATAGATGTAAGATCCCCCCAACCCCCAGCCTCAGACCTGGGCCAGTTGTGGGTGGCCTGGAGGCCACTGGAGGCAAATGAGGGGTGGCTGGACAGGGATCCCTTCCACCTGGCGTCTCCCTGGGCTGCAGAGGGAGGCAAGGCCCTGGCACAGGACTCGGTCTGGGCTCCGAGGGTGCTGCTGGCACGGGAGGGGAGAGGAACTCTGTCAGTCAGGACGTGCCAAAAACGCCAGGCAGAGATAAGAGCAGCAACTCATACCCGCCCTGCTAAAAACAGCCCCACACCGGGAAGGGGATTCCCCACAGATGGCCTGGCCCGCCACCCCTGCGTAGTGGGTGGCCTGGTCTGGGATGAGTCCACTTCACGGGCAGGGCAACTGAGGACAGGGCAAGGACAGGGCAAGGACAGAGACCCAGTTCAGAAAAGCTACTTTCAAATGTGAGCATCGGCTCTGTGCCAGCCACTGCCCGGCAAGTGATCTCCAGGTCTGGGTTCACCCAAAATAAATTGGGATGATGGTAACAATAGCTACGGTCGTTAGTGTTTATTACACACTTATTATCTGCCAGGCACCATTCTAAACATCTTAAGTGTTTCATTTCTTTTTTCTTTTTTTTTTTTTTTTTAGGCAAGGCAACCCTTGGTTGACCTCACAGGTTGCAAGGACCTTGTCAGCTTACGATCTCGTATTTTTTTTATTTTTTTTATGCCTACAGCACCCGGTCTTCCTAGGTGGTCTCCCATCCAAGTACTAACCAGGCCCGACCCTGCTTAGCTTCTGAGATCAGATGGGATCGGGCTTGTTCAGGGTAGCATGGCCACAGACACGTTTCATGTCATTTTAGACATGAGGAAAGGATTATTATTATCTTCACTTTATAGATGAGAAAAACCGAAGCGCACAAAGGACCCTTGCTGAAGTCACACAGCAGTGGAAGTGGCAGAGCAGGGATTTGAACCCAAGTCTCTCTCACTCCAGAGTTCTTAACTTTAGCTTGTTTGGTTGAGGCGGTGAGGCTCAGAGAGGGGCATTCACCTGCCCCAGGTCACACAGCAACAGAGCCAGGATTGGAATCCAACTTTTCTGACTCCCAAGTCCGGACCCCTTCCCTTGTCCCAAGCAAATCATCCTGGCCAATGCCATCTTTGCCAGCAGAACAAGCAGGATTGTGCCTGTTTGTTCTTCCTGCTTGGCAGCCCTGCCCCCGCTCCAGCTTCCTCTGTCTGTCTATACCAAGGGTATCAGCCTCCCTGCCTGTGCCCTGTGGCACAGCCCCACCCAGAGGAAGGCCAGGCCAGAGCCCCAGGCTGCCCTGTCTAGACACTTCTCGAAACTCGGCAGTGGTGGCCGCTATTGAGGGCCTGGCCTGGCTGGGCCCAGCAACAATGGGCCCTCTGTGCCCAGCTCGGGGCCTGCTCCAACAGGCTGCCCACCAGCTCTCAGCCCAGCCCCAGCCCCACACACTTCCGCTGTTCCTCCCCAGGCCCTCGTGCCCACCCTGGGAGCAGGCATCCTTCGCCTGAGGGCAGGGCGTGGGAGTCCCACATGGCTAGACCAGAGAACTGGTTCTGCAGAATTCCCAGGGCTGTGCTCCTGGGCTGGGAGCCAGGAGGTCTCCAGGGGCAGAAACCAGGCTAAAGGCCTTGCACAGGCTGTGACATTTCAGTCTCTGCCACCATACCCAAGCAAAGAGGCTTCTGACCCCACTTTACAGCTAGGGAAACTGAGGCTGAAAGGGAGTTGCCTGGTGAGGGTTACCAGAAACCATAAATAAATGAACATTTCCTGGGCAGGTATAATAATGATAATTATCATTGTTAGACTCCCATGTACTGGGCGGCCGCTTGTGCCAGGCCCACGCCCAGCCCAGCACATGAGCCATCTTTCTCTTGAGCAGCACAGCCTCTGGCCACAGGTACCATATTAACCCCATTTCTACAGTGGAGCAAAATGCCAGCTGAGAGGTAAAGTCACTTGTGTAAGGCTGCACAGCTGGCAGCCAGCAAAGCAAGGACTGGCAATGGCACCCAGTGCTGCCTGACTCCAGATTTCTTTAGCCCACAGGGTGCTGGGTGGGGCGAGGGGGAGGCGTGCAGGGGCTCTGCTGCCCTGCACAGGTGCCCTCTGAGCCTGGTGGGCCTAGTGCTGGGAGAAAGGCCCGTTCCCAGCCGTTCTGCCTCCACAATCCCCGCATTGTTGATTCATTAGGTAATTTCCCTGGAAGCGCCAGCTGTTCAGAGGGTGGGGAGATATGAGTGATGGAGGTGGCTGGGGGCTACAGGGGCCGCTGGGCCGGGGGGCGCTGCAGGCCTGCCCCAGCTGGGGCAGAGGTCTCGCCTGGCCAGGTGTCCTCTCTCCCCACTGTGACGGCCACACCTTGCAGGGATCCCTCAGGGCTCTGAGGACAGTAAGGGGCAGGCCCAGCCCCTCCCACCAGGGCCTGGCATTTCCAGGTGCCTGCTCAATGCCGGGCCTCAGGCCCACCGCAGGCTGGTGTGCGGGGAGGGGCCGGTAGGGACACCACTGGGCCCCACAGAGCCCCAGGCTCCCAGGGCCCAGCTGAGCTGGAACAGTTGGGGAGGGAGGGAGGGAGGGGCCTCCCTCGCCTATAGTTCCTCTGAGGGCCGCCTCTCCATGGCCTCCGGGCTGGCCCATTAAACCTGCTCACTGCCCAATAAACAGACAGCGACCATGTGCTGCGGCTCAGCTTCAGCGCCCCACACGCGCCGGTCCTCCGCCCACCACCCGGAGCAGCTGCCCGGGGCTGCCTATCCTGCCCTGCTCAGAGAGCCACTCTGCCCTGCTGGAGCTCCTGGCGAGAAGCCAACAGGACGTCAAAGGCAGCCCTGCATGGGGGGGGCCACTCTGGCATCACCACGGTCACCGCATGGGGTGTCCACTCTGGCCTCAGTCACTTTGCGTGGGGGCATTCACACTGGCTTCACGGTCACCCTGCGTGGGGCGTCCACTCTGGCCTCACGGACACCCTGCATAGGCGTCCACACTGGCCTTGGTCGCCCTGCGTGGGGCGTCCGCTCTGGCCTCAGTCACCCTGCGTGGGGCGTCCGCTCTGGCCTCAGTCACCCTGCGTGGGGCGTCCACACTGGCCTCACAGTCACCCTGCATGGTTGTCCACACTGGCCTCAGAGGTTGTCTCACATGGGGAACTTTTTCCACGCTTCCTCCCCAGGCTACCTCCTTCCCGTCCCACATCCTAGATCCTGCTTTTCCAGAGATGCCTTCCATGGGGTCCCCTGACTGGTTAGGAGCTCCTGCCCCAGCTGCCTGTGTGTCTCTCATCGCGATGCGTACCAAAGGCCCCGGCACTGCCTGTTTTGTCATTTGTGTCCCCAGTCCAACCCAAGAACCACAGAAGGCCGGGACTGCAGCTGGCCTGGTAAGAGCCGCAGCCCTAGACCACACCAGGTGCTCAGGGGGTGTTGGTGTTAGGTGAAAGTCGAAGAGACAGAGAGAACAATTCAGCGAATATCGCTCAAATGTACACACGAGCCTCGCAAACGCTCTGGCCTACAGCATTTCAAGGCCAGCCATGGCGCTGACTGTGTTCTAAGCTTTCGTAAAAGCACTTTACAAATATTAACTCGATTAACCCTCACAGCGACCCACAGAGGTGGATATTGTTACCATCCCCAAGTTACACACGAGAAAACCGAGGCACAGATAAGTAAGTTGCCCAATGTCTCACAGTGGTTTCACCCAGGCCACCTGGCTCTGGTGTCCATGCTAACCGCTATACTGTTACACCGGCTTCAGAGGTCACTTCCTGGGCAGCTCCAGGAGGGTCTACCCTGACCACAGAAAGCTCATATTGCTGTGGCTACACCAGGGCACCTCTGAGCTTAGTGCAGACACACATGGGACAGTGTCACATGGGACTGCCGAGGCCACTGTAGATAGTCCCTCACAGGACAACCTCTACAGCCAGCGTAGGCACCCACACACAGCCAGAAGATCCAGCATGGTCCCTGTCCTGACCTCCATGTGGAGGAGGCCGGATGAGCCAGGCTGGCTCTGCTGGGGTGAGGGGGTGGGCGCCGGCAGGGCTGGCCCGACCCTGGCCCAGCTGGGGCACAGGAGGGCCTCCTGGGGGCAGCGTGAAATTGCCATTCTTTACCGAGGGGCTGCTGCAGGAGAGAATCTTCCGGGCCCAGCTGGGAGAGGGTCAGCGGGCGCCCCTGGACACGTTCCGCCCAGGCACGGGACCCTCCTCACCACCTGCCCAGCACTGGTGGCCAGGACAGGAACCAGACAGGCCTGGGGCACAATTTGCCTGAAGCTGTCATGCTCTGCAGGGGCAGGGGGTCCATTCAGGCCTGTGACAGGGCCCTTTTGGGGCCAGACAAAAGGCACCAGCTCCCAGCAACAGAGTGTGCCTGTGTGTAAGTGTGTGCAGGCGTGAGTCGGCATGTGTTTACATGCATCTGTGTCTGTCTGTCTGTGTGCACGTGTATATGTCTGCATGTATACGAGGGAAGGGAGGCCCAGCACACCCGCTCGCAAACACACCTGGCCCCAGCCCCAGAAAAGCACAGCCTTTCAGCCCCCTGCATAGCCCTGCATCCCATCCCTGGGTCTGGCCCACCCCGGCCCATGATGGGGCCTCTGGGTGCCTCTGCCCATTCCAGGAAGTCCTCCCTCCCCACCCACTAAACTAGGCCTGAGAGGAGCAGCAGACTTTCTGGATTGGGACGCCTGGCCTCTTCTACTGCAATTAATGCAAATGATTTTCTGAGGTTTTGGCTTGATAATTTGATTATTTGTTCAGCATTTATCTTAAGCAAAGTGGATGACAAATAACTGCAAACTAATGTGATAAAAACCATTTATAAAGCTGCCTCGTTCGGGGGCCTTCCCCTAACTATTTATGACAAGGTAATAATGCTGCTGCCTGCGTCCGCCTGCCTTTAAATTGGTTACTTAGAGGCATGATGGATGAGGGGCGAGGCCACCTTCTTCTGAGGAGAGCTCCTGATTTCTGATCTCATTTTTGAGAATAATGAATTATATCTAATTAGTCCTTCCCAAATCTAATCAGGAGGTGGGAATTTGGACCAGAGGGAGGGGGCTGGCAGGCGGCAGGGAGGGCAGAGGGTCAGCAAACGGGGTGGCCCCCGGCCCTTGGAGGCCTGGCTGCCTGGGGGAAGGGGCAGGCCAAAATGAAGCTGGCTTGCTTCCAGCCCATTCCCCCTGCCCTGGCCAAAGGGACCTAGAGCTGACAAGTTCGTCCTTGGCTGGAGACCCTTCCTGCCTCCCTTCCCCCAAATCTAAACCTGGCATTTGGTACCCTTTGCAGGCTCCTATCTCCTGCCCCGTTAGGCAATCTCTCGCCCCTCCCCCAACTCCTACAACTCAGCCAGCACTCTGCCCAAACACAGTGTCCTTATTCATGCCTCCTTGACCTTCGCACTCACCCGAGAATCCCCTCTCTGTCCTCCACATCGAGGAGTCTCCAACTCTGCCACCGTGTCCCTTAGCTCTTTGCCCAGACATCTCCCATCCCACTGCTACTTCCGCCAAGTGAAGCCCCAAGGCCCCCTGTTCATCCGGTCACTAAACTGCTAGGCGATTCTGGACCTCGGTGCTGAATGACGGCAGCGCTCTTCTTCTGGCCAGGTGCACAAAGTACAAGATGGACTTCGGTCTCCTCCTCGCTCCCTTGGCTGGGTGCCCTTGTGCAGTGAACCACCTACACGTCGGGACATTACATGGGCAGCCTTGGGCGCTCTCACAAAACTGGCGCTCCCTGGGGTTCCCTTACTTATCTTCCTATGTTCCATGCCTAACGCATTAATTGCTTGCTGAATGCCTGCTTGATCGAATGAACGACTGCACCAAGATCCTCCCACTCCCCACACAAACTTTGGCCCAGGCTGTGCAGGACCAGGGTATCCGTGCCCCCGTGGGCGTGGCAAGGGCTCTGCAGTGAGGACGCCCCGCCCTCCCTCGGGAGGCCTCTGGGATCCACAGCGCACGGGTCTTTCCCTCTCCTAACCCCCTCCCTGCCGACGCAGCCCAGCACCAGCCGATTCCGGAAATGCGCTGCTTACGCATTACAAGCGGGATTCTATTTGCAGAGAACTAAAAGTATAATCAGATTCACAAGTACTCTTCGCCTGTTTTGTGCATCTCGTGCTTCATTTCTGAAGACCCGCCCAGTCTTCAGAAACGCTCTCCGGGGTTTCCTACGCACCGCTGTGTGCGCGTTCGTTAATTTCGGCATTTGCTTTCACAGTCAGTCAGTTTCATGTCCGCTTTGTCAGGTTGGCGATGTCTGCCTTTGTGAGAAGAACGCTTCTTCTTACTAGTCGTGGTGCTTTTATTTTGCCCATTTCCCACGTGTTTTACTGTTTTAAAAGCTCAGAGCAGAATGTAATAAAATACTTAAAAGGTGGCGATGGGGCCGGTTGAGTGGCTGGGGCGGGGGTTGGCCAGTGCCACATCAGAAGGGTATGATTCCGTCTTTCACCAGCTGACGGGCAAAAGCCAGGTCCAGGATGGAGGACAGTTTGGGGGGCATCACTGCATAACTTCTCCAAATGCGGCCACACCAAAGTGTGCTCGCTCTCAGGACATCCGGGGGACTTCAGCAGTGTCTGGAGGCATTCTTGACTGTCACGACTGGGGGGTGTGGTGCGAGTGGCATCTCATAGGTAGAGACCGGGGTGCTGCAGACCATCCCACAGTGCACAGGACAGTCCCCGTGACAGAGTGGTCTGGCCCACAGTGTCAGTAGTGCTGAGGCTGAGAAACACTGCAGGCCAACCTCAGGTCAGACTGGGCAGAAAGCTTTGCTGGTGACCTCGTCAGCCTCCTGTGGTCAGATAATAGGAATTCTCTACGGCATCCTATTTCCCCTTCTGTCTTGGCCGCTAGGATGCTCAGCTCAATTTGATTCTTATCTTGGTAAGATGTCAGCTCGACTTACTTCCCCTGAACTCTCTAGGAATTTGATCCACTGCTTTTATTTTAAGAATCTTCGAAGCTGCCTCACACCCTTTTAGGAAGTAGCAGGTATATACCATAAACTAAGAAAATCCACCTCCATCCACGGGGCAGGGCGAGCCAGTCACTTTGTGGACCGCTCACCCCATGATACCGCTTTCGATGACCAAAACACTTGACTGTGCACTCTGAAACGGTGAATTTTACGTTGTGTGAAATTTTATATTATGTCAATTACAGCTAAAAGAAAACAAAACAGCCGTATTATATTCCTGTTTTCAACTGAGGTCTGGAAAAGTGAAGTGATCTGGCCGAGGTCGATTCATTCATTCAACAACTATTTTTCTGAGCAGGGACTATGTGGCCAAGCACTGTTCCAGGTGCTAGGGATACACTAGTGAACAAAATAGCAAAAACTCGTCCGTCCATGCTGCTTATGCTGTGGAGAGCTTCTCAGCAGGTGCGGAGCAAAGCCAGGATTCTAACCAGTGACACCAGTCATCTAGGAGCCCCCGCTTCCTGTCTGCCTGCCTATCTGCCCTCAGGACAGAATCCCTCTGGGCTGGGGAGGTGACCC
The DNA here is from genome assembly GCF_000325575.1 of Pteropus alecto. NCBI lineage: Eukaryota > Metazoa > Chordata > Mammalia > Chiroptera > Pteropodidae > Pteropus > Pteropus alecto. The sequence goes on along the minus strand of NW_006441061.1, from coordinate 2,950,737 downwards.
CCATCTTCTGGCACCCCGGCCGGCTCCCTTGGCCCCACCCATCATTGTCCCCATCTTGCCTGTCCCCTTCAGGCGGACCAGCTGGGGGGCTGAAGCAGCGAGGACACTTAGATCTTCCCATTAAGGGAGCCCCCACGAGAAAGCTAAAGGGTAGGGCCACCGGCATCCTCAGGGTTGAACTTCGGACACCCTCCTGCCAGGGTCCCTTGGGGGGCCTCCAACAAGTTAATTAGCTCACAACAAAAACTGTTTTCACACTCATACCCACTGCCTCCCTGGATCCTCTGAGGAAGTGCAGGCAGAAGATATCATCACCCCCCACTGTACAGGATGAGGGGACTTGCCCAAGGTCACACAGCTGGCAAAAACAGACCCAGGATTTCGTGTCACAACTCTCCCTACTCCCTACTTTTCCCACCGACCCACTTTGTTCCCTGGGGTGTGCTCTGAGTCTGGCATCCAGAAGGCACTCAATAATTGTTCCTTTATTTCTTTATCCAGAGCCAGCTGCTCAGGCCTTGGCAATCAGGTCACAGGGGAGAAGGCAGAGGCCACAGGGGGAAGGCCCCATTCTGGGACAGGTGGCTACAGTTCAGCAAGAACGATGCAAACAGTCTCCCTCTACCAGCTGCAGCCCCTGGCAGTATGTCCCCACCTCAAGCAGGTACACCGGGTCAACCTGTGCACCTACCGCCTGCCCACCCATCCGTTCATTGTTCACGCCAACTAGATTTGGGCACCTGCTGCCCGCCACTGAGACACAGGCTCATAGCCTGAACCAGACACAGTCTCTGCCTTCAAGTTATTTGCCGTCTCTGGGGAAGACTGGTGAGTAAACAGACCATGACAATACATGGGATGGGGCTGGGGTGGGGGGAGCGGAGTGGGCTGCGGGAGCCCAGGGGAGGGGCAGCAAACCGGACAGCACTGCGAAGGCTCCCGGATAGCGCCCTCCAGCTGAAACCTGCACGAAGCATAGGAATAACCCAGGAAGAGCCGGCAAGGGTGGGTGCTGGGCCCCAGCACAGGGATGGCTTGGTAGCGTGGCATCCCAGGGGCTAACTCAGAATGGCCAGGATGAAGGGTGAAAGAGAGGGGAGGCTGGGGAAGGGCAGGCAGAGCTTGCGGCGTGTCCTATGCGCTTATCCTAACAGAGGAGCCACGGGAGATTTGGGATATGCAGTGATGTGGCTGATGCTACGTCTGAGGAGTGCCCCTTATAGCACAGTGGGTGAGTTGGCAGGGCCAAGCCCGCAGGGGACAGGGCCCAGGTACAATGGGGAGATAAGCCAGGGCAGTGATGGGAGGATGGAGAGAAGGAAAGAATTCCAGAAATGATTAGGATTAGGTGAATACCCAGGCCTGGATGATTGGATTCATGGGGTTGGGGAGGAGAGGTGAGAGGTACCGAGACAATGCTCTGGTTGTCAGCTTGGGAGCCCAGTGTATAGAGGTGCAATTTACTAAAAGAGACAAACCCCGCCCCCCCAGGAAGTGAGGGATGGGGCTTAAGAGGGAGATGGGTACGGCTACAGAAGGGCAACAGGAGGGATCCTTGTGGCAGAGCTGCTCTATCTTATCCGTGGTGGATACAGAACTTACAGGTGACAGAATTACTCAGAACTCCGCATCACACACACAGACGAGTGCACGTAACGCCGGAGAAATGTGAATAAGATGAGTGTGTCGTACCAACGGCAGCATCCTAGTTGTGATATTACAATGAAGTCGTGCAAGATGTCCCCACTGGGAGAAAGTGGCTAGAGAGTCAAGTGGGTCTCTCTGTATTATTTCTTACAACTGTCTGTAAAGCTACAATACCTCAAAATAAAAAGTTTAATGAAAAAACATGTACTTGGAAGAAAATGGGGTGGGGGATGAGACTCAAGCTAAGTCAACTCCTGGCACTCCTGGACTGGCCCACGGCTCTGTCCTTGCCTCTGGGCCCCCCGACCCCCTGTAGCTGGTTTCCCACTTCAGTCTGGCCTGGCCCAACAGGCTGGACCAGCGACCCTCACCTGATTCCCACGAGTTCTTTCTTCTCCATCAACATCCCCAGGGCCACACTTCAGCATCGGGTCCCTCCCTCCTCTCCCTGTCACTGCCAGTACCCATCCCAGTGAGTCCCAGAGGGAGGCGCAGGGTGACAGGGACCAAGCATCACCAGAGAAGCTCAGTCCCAGGCTCGCATCTACACCCCTTCCTTTTGTCTCCTGTGCAGAGCGGATCTGCTCTGTGCCCACGCACGTGCACACAGTCACGCACAGGTGAGAGGCGTGCGCACACGCGGACAGACGCACAGCGCAGAGACCACGGATGCTCCTAAAGATGTGTGCACACTCACAGATCATGGGTGGGGACACGCACGCCCTGCAGCCCCGGACCCACCGGGCTGCCTCCCCGCCCCCCACCTGCAGGAAGGCTTCCCTGCCAGGTGCAGTTATCACGCCCCAAACAAATCTCAGCTGATAAGGACTCTGCCTTTGAACCGGAGCCCTTCCCTCCGCTGAGATCAGATAAGCAGGCGGGGAAGAAAGAGAAAAGCCCCGCTCTTTCTCCTGCTCAGACTCCTGCTGCGCTGCTGCTCCACGCAGAGGGGCTGCCTGGGGGCCTGCAGCGCCCCCCTCCCGCCACCCCCTCTCAATCATGCCGGGATCACAGGCACTGTGACAGCTGGCTCCTCCGGTTTGGGTATCAATCTGAGGGAGCTGCAGCCTCAGGCAGCCAAGCCGGGGCTTCTACACCTGGGTCTGATGGGCCACTAGGGGCCCCTGTTGTGAGGACCCTGGACCCCCAAGCTATACCTCAGGTACCTTGGCTTGTGCTTCTTTTTTTTTTGGTCTCAATGGCCCTTGCATGTAGGATCCCCCATCTCAAGGACCCTGGTTTATAAGGTTCCCTAATTTTGTGGGGTCCCTCAAGCTCAAACCTTGGCTTGTGGGGCCCCCCCATTCACACTAGATCGTACGATCCTGCATCTAAGACCCTGACTTGGAGGTCCCCATGATTCCCTCAACGGTGCTGTCCAAGGATCCCTCCGTGGACACCCCGGCTTGTTGAACCCCAGTTCAGGATCTGGCTTCTGGGGATCCTCAGCTCAGAGACCCCGAGGACGTGGGTCCTATTCTCAGAAGCTCTAATTTCAGAATCTGGGTCTTCGGGACCCCTGTCCTTGCAGAGCCGGGCGCTGAGACCCAGGAGGCCTCAGGAGGTCTGGGGGAGAAGGGTCAGGCGAGCAGGTTAAAGGGGCTGCATTCCCACGGCCCTGCCCGGGGCTGAGGTGTAATTAGAGGTCTCAGGTGTGTGTGTTGTGGGGCGGGGTGGGCTCGAAGGCCCTTCATTTTGTTTATCCTTCACAGAGACCCCCAACAGGGGGCCGCCATTCCCCTTGAGACAGCTCTGTGTCTCAGCTCGGGGCTGCCCATAGTTCCCTGCACACCCACACACACCTGCCAGCTGCCTGCCGGGAGGACAGCAGCCCTCAGGGCTCTGGGGACTTAAGTGAGGTCTGTGGCCGATAGGCCAGGCTGCCCTGGAGCCCAGGGTGGGTCGGAGGTCCTCCCCCCCCTGCTTCTCCAGACTCTTCTTCCAGGTGCCTCCCCCGCTCAGCTGACTCGACAGAAAACCCTATGATTTATTTATGCCCAAGAGCAGCGCTGCCCAGGATGTAGATGGAGGAGGATCCGTTCAGCCCCAGACAGGAGAGGGAGACGGGGAGAGGGAAGGGAGAGAGGAGGGAGAGAGAGGCACACACAGAATGAGAGGGGAGCGGGCCTGTCTCCACCCTGGAGCCCCATCCCGGCCCCTGTCCCCATGTCCCCACATCCACTGCATCCTTCCCCATCACCGCCTCATCTGGGCCTTAGTAGACCCAATTACTTATAATAAACAATTCCGTTTATCTTTATCAGAATCATTATCTAAATTGGCTACATGACACATACTGTTCTCTAAGTGCACCCCGGGGAGGAGGGGCCATAAAAGCCGGGTTCTGCACTCCGTAATTATCCCTCTATGGGCCATAAACCATTACACTGGTGTTTAAAATAGGTATGGTGAGCAGTTTCCCTGCCCAGCGAGGGCCGCCCAGGGCACCCACAAAAAGGATGCGCTGGAAGTTTTGCTGCAGCCAACAACTTCCAGCTACGCGGCTGCTACAGGGGCTCCTGCGAGGCTGGCCGCTCGGTCCTCAGGATGACGGCCGGGGCCAGGCCCGAGCAGCCAGCGAGGAGGTCCCAGGGCATTGAGGGGTTTTCCTGCCGCCCTCCTGGCATAATGAATGTCCTCTTTCCAGGCCCGCTGGCCCTCTCTCCCCCGCTGATGCTGACTTGGGTTTTCCTCGCTGTTTGCAGAAGCGCCTCCACCGCCCGTGGGGCTGGTCTCCCCTCGCTGCCCCCAGGGAGGCCCACGTCAGCATCTCACTCGTGATTAAAACAAAACACTGGGCTGCCCCCTCGGAGCAGCCTTTCAGCTGACCGGTCAGAGCTGCAGCTCTGGCTTTCTCTTCCCAGAGGCCTCTGCTCCCTCTGGCCTCTAGGAGGACCGACCTGGGTCCGTGTCCTCACAAATGGTCCACACCTCTGGCAGCTGGATCCCAGCACAGGCAGCCTAGATGCTTGCATAGGCAGAAAGCCCTTTATCTGAGGCCTCCTATGCCTGGCCCTCAGGGAGACTCAGAGGTGTTCAGACAAGCGTTCCCAGCTGTGCGGACCCACAAGGACAAAAGGCCGCTGTAATAGAGGGGCTCCAGGTTGGCCTCTGCCTGGGGACACAAGGCAAGGAGGGACAGGAGTTCACCAGGCTGAGAAGAGGAAGAAAGAACATTCTCAGCAGGTGCAACAATTCTTGCCTTTGGTGGCAAGAATAAAACTGACATCTGAGACAGTAAAAAAAAAAAGAAAAAAAAAAATGTTGTGGGCCTAGTACAGTGGTTCTCAAAGTGGGGTTCCCCAGGACAGTGGCCTCAGCATCACCTGGAGTCTTATTAGAAACACAAATTCGCAGGCCCCACCCCAGATTTACCAAATCGGAAATTCTGGGAAGTGCTCCGTTTAACAAACAAGTTTATAGTTTGTACAAACTATAGTTTCTAGTTTACCAAACCTTCTGGGTGGTGGTGGGGGGGCCGGGGGTTCTGACAGCTGCTCAGGTTTGAGAACCCTAGTGCTAGCCCTTATATGGGAGGGTGCTGGGGGGATGCAAAGAGATGCAGCAGGAGACGCCTCTTCCTAGAACGTCCTGGCTCCCTGGAAGGGCACTAGAGAGCATGGAAAGCTTGAAGGCAAGGGTGTGACGAGGCCGGATGGACATTTGAAGACGTGCACTCTGACTTCAGGGTGGAGGGGCAGCTGGCAGGCCGGGAGGCCAGGAAGAGACCCACGCAGCTGTTCGGGGGAAGAATGGGGAGGCCTGGGTTGGGGATAATCAAGGGGACAGAGGGAAGGGGACAGATTTGAGTGACAGTCAAGGGGTCCAACAGCCAGGACGTAGGAAGGATGTAGGGAGAGGGAGGAGTCAAGGAATCTGACCTAAGCGCCTGGAGGATGATGGGTACCTCTCAGCCAGACAGGAAGTAGGGTTCTGGATGGGCAGGAACAGGGCCCATGACTTCAGGTCAGTGGGGTCTCAGCGTCCTGCAAAGGCCTCACATGAGCATGTCAAAAAGTCGCTGGTGCCCCCTCCCTGGTGGCGCTCGGGGCCTGGAAGCTACTAATGTGCAGAGGAGGCAGGAAAGTCATCTCCTCCCTTCACCCAGTTACTTGGTCCCCACGTGCAGACCGTCCAGTTGCGGCCTCCTCGGTCCTGGTGAGCCTCATGATCCCAGGCAGCCCATCACCCACCCTGAAGCCTCCAGCAGGCAGCCCAGCATCTACCTACGCAACTCCAGCCACCATCTTCCGCTGGAGAGTCATCCCCCCACGTCTGTCCACTCAGCTGTCCATGTGGCTTCCTAAGCCACCACTCTGCCCATCCCTGTGCTCCTTGCTTTATAGTTATTATTTTCCCCAGTACCCCCCACACTCCCTGAGTGAGGGATGATTAGCACCATTTTACAGATGAGAAAACTGAGACTGAGAGAGGCCGGGTCCCCCACCCAAGGTAATGCAGCAAACACGTGAAAGGAGGTGGGATTCGAACCCAAGTCCCAGCCCCACCGCTCCACCAGGATGGCACCCTAGCTTTCCTCTTTCTGCAGAGCTCCGGCCCGGCCTGGTTCTCCCAGGGCAGAAGGAGCTAGCGGCCACGGGGGGCAGACCCCAGGGGCTGGGACGTGCTTTCGAGGGAGGCCCGGGAGCCTCGAGGCCTCCTTAATGTGCCCATAACTCATTCTCCGGGCTCACTAATGTCCCCAGCTATCAGTGCCGGGCACAGCTAAGCGAACTACAAAATATTCTTCTGACTCGACAATCAATTTCCATATTGTTACAAATGGAGTCCACGGCCGCCATGGTTCATTTTTCTTCAAGGGTTTTTTTTTTCTTTCCTTCTCTTTACCCAGGACAGTGAGGAAGTCATTACCGGGTGTTATGAATGTCACAATGTGCTGAAGAAATAAGAATGCATACCGCACAGAGTCGGGGCCACAAGCTGCAAAGCTGCCTTCCAGTCACACAAGGAGTTACCAGAGTCAGGGATGCAGAAGCGGGGAGGGCAGACATGGCAGCTCCCTGGAGACGACAGGATGGAGGGTTGGGGGCAGACACCGGATCTCTGCAGGGAGAAGTCTGTGTCCCCGTGAACTCACCCAGTCCATGCCCGGGACTGCCCTGGGCTGGCTGCTCCTGAGGTGGACAATTTCCCTCAGGACACAGGGCTGGGCCTGGGGTTTCCCCTGGAGAACTGAGAATAATCCTCACACATGTGTGGCGGCTGCACAGCCCTGAGCAGGCACCGCAAGCTCCCAGCCTCCTCCCAGTGCAGCTTCCTGAAGGGATCAACCAGGTTACGGTTTCCCCCTCAGCAGCAAGTGACCAGCCCCCAGACCAGGCAGAAGCGGCTCCACACCGCTGGGCGTTTGCAAACGTTTTCCACCCACTGGCAACGCCTTTCCCCTCAGGTCCATCTGTTGGTCTCCAATTCTCCGTTCCCATATCTGCACCCAAACCCAACTCTTGGGCGTCTGTGCAAAGCTGTTGTGCAAGGATGTCTACCAGAGCATGATTTGTCACAGTGAAAAATCTAGTGCAAACCCCTGGCCATAGCTGGGGGCTGGTTACGGCAACACTGGGCCAGCCGACAAGGAGGAGGAGCTGAACACACCAGTACGAAAGGAACCGTCCATCACTGAAAAACGAGGTTGCCAGGCAGAACGTGAGGCACGATCCTGTTTTGTCCAAAAGTTACCCACACATAACTGAATGTAAATGGGCGAACACGCCTGAGGAGTCTGTCCCACCGCTAAGAAAGTTTACTTCCTCTAAGGGAGTTTGATCTGGGGAACACCGTCTCTGACAGCTAGACTCTGCTTTTCCCCCAGAAATGGAACCCAGGGGCCAAGGGGCTTGTCTTCCAGATGTGCGAACTGACCCCAGCATCGTGGCAGTGGAGTGTGCGCACCGAGTCACTTGACCACTTGTCTATCTCCCCTACGGGGTTGTGGGACAGTGAGGGGCGGCTGCGCCTGTAGGTTTCACTGCCGTGTCTTCACTTGTCTACCACAGAGTCTGCGATAAAGCAGACCTCAGTGAATACTGGATGGATGGGCGGGTGGGTAGACAGATGGATAGATGGGTAGACAGCTGGGTGGATAAGTGGGTAAATGAACAGATGGATGGGTGGATAAATGGGTGGATGGATGGACAAAGAAAGGATAGATAGATAGGTGGATAAGGGGGCATGGACAAAGAAAGGATAGATAGATAGGTGGATAAGAGGGCAGATAGGTGGATGGATGGATGGATGGATAGATAAATGGGTAGATGAACAAGTGGTTGGGTGTACATATGGATGGATGGATGGATGGATAAATGGGTAGATGAACAAGTGGTTCGGTGTGCATATGGATGGATAGGTGGATAGGTGGATGGATAGGAAGGGAGAGGCAGATAGATAAATAAGCTAAGGAGTCAGCACACCTTCCTGCTTTGCTAGGCACTCATGTCCCTCTTGTCAACGGCATTCTATTCTAGGGCATTGGCCCATATCACAGGGGGGCAAATTGAGGTTACTTCCTCTTTTCAAGAGGAAGAACAGCGTTTAGCCCATCGGTCACATTGCCAAGAAACCAGGGATCTCTGGCCTCAAGTGAGAACCGAGCTGAGATTCTAACCCTCTACCCTGGGTGAATAATCCACTCAGGAAACATTTGTCAGGGCCTAGGAGGCGCCAGGTCCTGGACTCCGTGTGCTGAGGAGGCCGGGCAGGCCCTGCCCTCACTGAGCTTTCATCTCGGAGGCGCAGTGTTACCCGAAACCTCCTCTCATCAGCTTCTCCCCCTGACCCGCACCCCACGAAGCAGTTGGGGTGCCATCGCTCCTTTGCTAAAAGCCCCTTTGTGGCTCCCTTGGGACTCTGGAGTCAACTCAAACTCTTGAACACAAAATCTGAGAATTCTGAAGACAAGGCCCACATCCTCTCCAGCTCCGTGTGGGGCCATCCTCTGCCCTCTTCTCTGTGAGCTCAAGGGCCCTGTGAACGCCACCTCTGACTGCGAGGGACATAAGTGTCTTCTTGTGGCTCTTCCCTCCTCCCAGGCCACCTCATATGACTGTGTAAGTTGTTCCTTCACTGAACAACTTGCAGAGGGATGAGTGGGTTGAAATCCAGTCTGTGCTCAGCTTGCCAAGCCATCTATCCTGTGGGGAGACTGGGTTAGAAGTGGTTCTGACCCCTGCCAGGGCCTAGGACACCCCTCAAGCATAGTTTGGTATCACCAGTGTCCCTATCTGTCTCCCTTGTCAGACTGAGTGTTCTCTAAGGACAGGTCCAGGTCTGAGTCCTCCCTGTGGCCCCCGCAAGGCTGACCAGGCCCAGAGGAGGTGCTGGTGTGGGCCAAGTGCAGAGTTCTGGAGAAAGGTGCCCACTCGAGCTGGGAGAGGAGGCCTCTTCACCAGGCGGGAGTGGGGGGCTGTGGGGGTGGGGCAGTGACCCAGCCAGGTGAGCACAGATCAGGAGCAAGCTGGGAGATTGCAGAGTATAGGATGCCTGCTGGCGGGGGGCGGATGGGAGAGGGAGCAGAGCCCTCTCTGGGGGAAGACTGACAGCATGTGGGCTGGGAGGGCAGGAGGAGCCCCCAGGCCCCTGTCCCTGTCAGTTCTTGGCAGGGATTCTGAGGAATCCAACAGAATTGCTGAAAGGGCCTGTCTTGCTCCAGAGAAGCCCGAGTGAAACATGTGTCTCCTCCGCCAGCATCTGACTCAGGAAGACGTACCCCGTGCCCGGGAACTTCCCGCAGCACCCACCTCGGTGTGCACCTGAGTCTCCTGGCACCACCCTGCAGGGTGGGTGGTGGTGCCGTTTCACAGAAAAGGCAGCCGAGGCTCAGAGAGGGGCTAGGAAGAGGCTCAGAGAGGGGCTGGGAAGCGCAGGGCAGGATTCTTACTCAGCTCAGCAGGGAAGGGGGGCGGGGCAACGCTGCTCTTGTCCTGCTTCATGGAGCCACCGGTCTCTGTACTTCACACCACAATCCTGCAGTGCAGGGGGCGGAAACAGGGAGCCTCAGATGTGGGGAACTGATCCCCAGGGATAACTGTCCTGAGGCTGCAGGGGGTAACCTCCACCCCCATCCCCCTACCCCGCACCCAGGGAGGAGGACTGCCGCCACCACAAGGCCCAAGCAGGTTATTCTGGGGAGGGGGATAGGCTCGGGGTCTGCGACTGACCCCATCATCCTCCCTCGCCATTAAGCTTAAGTGCTGACTGGGGAGGAGCCTTCCAGTCAATCAATAGCTCACCCAACAAACAGGTTTTCAAAACCGCAGTTTATGGATTTCTCTCCCCATCTCATTCTTTAATCCTGACAGCTGCTGAACTGATGGGGGAGACCCTCCAACCGGGAAACCACTTCTGCAGATGCCCTGCTGGTACAGGCCACAGAGGGTCCAGGGAGGCTCATGCAGGCCCAAGAGCCGGCGGCCGGTTACCTGGCAGGGTGAGATGGCTCCCACCTGGCCTCCAGATGGCCCTTTATCAGCCTGGCCTCCCCTCCTCTCTGCTGCTGGGGCAGAGGGACCAGCCTGCCTGGTGGGCAGTGGGCAGCGCTGTCCAGCGGTTATGGCTCCAGTTTGGGAGTCGATGAGACCTGCTTTCAGGTCCCAGTTCTGCCTCTTCCTAGCTGTGAGAACTTGGCAAGTCACTTGACCTCTCCGAGCCTCAGTTTTTTCATTTGTGACATGGGCATAAAAGTGGTATCTACCTCACAGGGCTATTGTGACAATTCCATAAGAAAACACGGTGCCTGGCATGCAGGAAGTGTTCCATAAATGTCACACTGTATTCTTTCTGGCTAATCCCTTTCTAAAGACCGGAGGCGCCCTTTGCCTACCAATAAGCACTGGGGAAAGATAAGGTGTGTCATGACACACCTTGACATACCTGTCCCTAACCTGTGGAAAAGTACTTTAGGGGTAGGGGACCGGAGATCTCAGGATGCCTGGGACAGTCCTGATTTATACTGGTAGTCCCAGCAGAATTATTAATAACATCCTCTTTCACTCTGAAAGTGTCCCAGTTTGAATGGCATGGTCACCTAGTTTGTTGAGCTGCTCAGCTATGTCAGGGACAAATAGGATACCACTACCTTTTATCAATCCAGGCAGGAGCAGGGACTGTGTTACCCAGTTAGTAGGCAACTGAAGTTCGGAGAGGGTGTGTGTGACCTGCCAAGCCCCCGGTCCGTGTGACCCCACCGAGCTGCATCTCCAGGCAGGAGCAGGGACTGTGTTACCCAGTTAGTGTAGGCAACTGAAGTTCAGAGAGGGTGTGTGTGACCTGCCAAGCCCCCGGTCTGTGTGACCCCACCGAGCTGCATTACCTGCAGTCATCCCCGGACAGAGGCCTTGAGACCCTGGTTTCTCCCGTGGCTGTCTTCACACAGCTCTCACCTGTCAATGGCAGGTTACAGAGAACAGACCAGCTACCCAGAGAGCTGCCTCCAGCCATGCACACACCTCAGCCTGACCCAGGATAACAAGCTGTGAAGATCTTATCAGACCCTGATGGCTGAAGCTGATGCTGGCAGGCTGTCCCCTGCCCACCATGGCCTCCGCCTCCTCCCAGGCGGGGGGAATCCTGTTTTCTTTCCTAAGTGGAACATCAGGTTACTCAGGTCTGATTTCACTGCTGATTGGGGGTGGGAAGTAGGGGAGTCCATTTAACACCAGTCGGCTCTCAGGACAGGGGGAGGCCACCAAGGGACTGCTTACTCATCACCTGCTGACAGTGTCCTGTCCACACTTGGGGACTACGAAGTTTCGATCCATTTTCCCTTCCACCCCAGGGCGGGAGTTTCTGAGTGAGCAGGAGGCCAATCTGTCTGAACATGCAGGACCGCCAGGGGGGTCAGCTGAGATGACCAACGGCAGCATTTCGTCCGTTTCCTTCTTCCACTCATCCATTCATTCATTCAACAGACGCTCCCCAGTGTCTGTGCTATAATGAGACAGCCTCACCTCCAGGTAATGCCAGGGCAGGGGGACAATGGCAAAGCCACGTGATGAGCAGCCGGGCGCCCAAAGGAGGCAGGGCCAGCCCTGTAGGGCACTGCGGAGGTTGCGTGGGGTGGATATGGGAGCCGGGTCTTTAAAGGATGAGTGGCGTTTGCCACTGAAGGGAAAGGAAAGCTGTTCTTGGGGGAAGGGCGCAGCGTGGACAGGGGCGCAGAGGCATGAGAAGAGTTGGGGGTGAGAACTGGGCATCTGGCGGGGGTGAGGGGCTGGCGATGGGACCTGAGGGGTCTGTGGGAAGAACACTGGGCACGGCGTAGGCACCCCAGACTGCAATCTCTCCCGAAGGTGCCAGGAGACCTTGGGACGGTTGTAAGGAGAGGTCAAGATCATGGGCTTCGGCGCCTCACTTGTTTATTCACTCGTTTGTTCAGCGATCCTTCTGGGATCTGAGGTGTGCCGTTCCCTATCGCAGCGACAGATGGACTGTGAGTAGCACAAACGCAGCCCCTGCCCCGTCGGGCCTTGCAGACGGGATGGGAAAACACACATGCACACGACTGCCATGGCATTAGATGGCTTGGGACGCATATGAAACTATGGGGTAATATAATTGTTCTTGTGGGGAGGGAGACTTGGGGGGAAGCTTTGAGTCTCACTAGGACTCTAGTGGGAATGTGTCCTCTCTGAGCCTCAGTTTCCTCATCTGTAAAATGGGGATAACCGTGGTCCCTGCCTGGTGGAGTCATGAGAAGTGCTCTGGCCGGGGCTTGGCCTGGAATAGGGGCTCTGAGCGTGAGCCCTTACAGCAAGTGCTCACATTCAAGTGGGCAAGAGGCTGGTGGGACTGGTATCACGGGGAGCAGCCATGTGGAAGATGGATGAGACGCAGCAGACCCCCGGGGGAGATGGCAAGGTCAGACTTCCCCAGAAGGATGAAAAGGTCAGCCATTCCTTTCCAAAAGGCACAAAATTCCTCCAAAGACAGAAACTGCCCACTGTGGCTAAGCCAACAGCCTGGTGGTTTATGGTGGAAGGGCTGGCCCAGGGGCAGAAACCAGGGATGCGATGCTGAGGAGCTGGACAAGGAGAACCGACGGATACAAACTGACAGGCTAGGGGCGACCACCTCTCCCTGCGCAGGCACGCTCGGCCCAGCCCAGCTCGCAGAAGACCACACCCTCACGCGCTGCAAAGGGCCTGACGGCACCCACGCGGGGTGCACATCCTGGTCCTCGTTAGCTGTGAACGCGGGTAGGTGCTGTAGAACTCTCAGAGCCTCAGTCTGCGCCCCTGTGAAATGGGGATAATAGTGGTACTTGAACTTCCCGAAGATGCACGATAATGTGGGAAAAGCACTTAACACACTGCTCAGCCCAGCGAGTGCCCAGTATGGGCAGCTTGAATTATTTCTGCGCCCCCGGAGTCCTGGATTCCATGCTCCATTGTGTTCCAGGAAAGAGGACCTTCCAAACCAGAACTTGGGGTCTGCAGGTCACAGGGAGCCTGGACAGGCTCTCCCCGAAGGCCTGAGGATGGGGTCCTTCGAAGTGCCCCACACAGCCTGCCTGGCCTGCCCAGAGGAGCCTGGAACCCAGGATAGAGGGACTTGGTCTATCTGTCTTGTAAACTTTCCCTGCTCACTTCCAGGTGAGCCACTTAGAAGAGCCTCCTGAACCTTTTAAGACTCCTTTTCCCCAGATGATGTTCTAGAAAACCCGGAATAACTGCTGGTAGTCTGGCGCAAGCTGTCCGGCCATGGGCAGGCAGCTCCTAGAAGTAGGCCTGAGTGTCCTCCACGGCCCCCCACGCCCCCCACTGCTAACCAAGGGCTGAAGGTTACTGCTGGCCAGCTGCCCAGGCTGTGGACTCATTGTCAGAAAGGAAGATGGCTCAGTTGCTCCAAAGAGGTGGAGGACCTCCATCTTGCTCTGTGGACTCCAGTTTCCTCTCTGCTCTAGTCCAGCCTAGGAAAGGACCAGCATAGCCTCTAGGAACCCAGGTCTAGTCACGACCCCATGCTTAGTCTTCTCGAGGAAGCCAGGAAGGTGAGGAGAGGCAGGGGCAGAAGTGGGGACACCCCTGACCTGGGACTTGGGAATGGATACATTTGGTGAATGTGGCTAAGGCCCCACAAGGAAGTGATGACAGGTGTATCACAGAGTCACCTCCAGTCTCAAAGGCCCAGGACTGGTGTTCCCTGCCCTTAGACACAGGTCACAAAAACTGGTGGCAGTGGGAGAGCTGGCCTCCCTGACTCTGCAGCTGCTTAAAACCGGACAGGGCAGTAACCCAAAAGCCACTTGGAGAGGTCCTGTGACAAGGCCTACCAGCCATAGAGCTCAGGACAGCAGGAGCATAGGACTGAGCCCTGGGTGCCACCATCGGCTTCTCCATACGTCAGCTCCAGCTCCCTACGCCAGCCATCGAAGTCCCCCACCCCGGAGGCAGGCAGGCAGGCACCTGGGCCTCACTGCTCAAAGGGAGAGCTCCCTTCAATGGAACTATATTCTTAAATACAAACAAGGGTGTGTTCTCATTTTTTTCCCCCTTTCTCTTTCTATACGTTGGACGCTAAAATCTGGGCCATCCCGCCACCCGAATTAACTGCATTAAGAAGGAATTATAAACAGAAATCAAATTTCCCATAGCATTTGAACGCCATTAAAATGCCAAACAATAAACTACCAGGCTGCAAATTAGATCAGTGGAAATATCAAAGACATTGAGGTATAAAATCCATAATTGCATTTAGTGGCAGCCGTCCCTGGAGAGGCCCTGCTAAAGATCATCACAACCCCGCATATGAGAAGCTATTGACAGAAGAATAAAAATCGACAGGCCAACCAAATAAACCGCACAAGCTTCATTAAATATTCAACAATGGAAATTTGACTATCTCAGGCCTCTCCCCTTGGTGCCCTCCTAAGCTCTTCCTTGCCCTAATGGGGGCTCAGTCACGGGCTCTCCCCAATCACCAACAGCTCGCACAGGGAGGACCAGGGAGGGAACAGGCCAGGGTGGTGGGAAGTGAGACCCCCAGCAATGCGGGTTTTTTTGGGGGCGGGTACCACTGGGATTATTATTGTTGGGCAGTGTTATTAGTTTTCACCCTGGAGTTAGTGGCCCCTAAGTCTTTAATTAGGTCATTACGGGGGTAATTTCCAGGGTGGTTTTAACTCCTTAGCAGCTGAAAAGCCTCCAGCCAGGGCCCAGATGCCCAGTGGGGCTTCGGGCCTCCCCGCACCCACAGGGGTAAAATGGGGGACGGTCCCAGAAGGAGTGAAGCCTCGTTGGAGGCCCCTGGAGGACCAGGTTCACCTACCGCAGGAAGACAGACGGATGCTGGTGGGCGGGGCTGGCCGGGAACCTCCCTCACCCCACCTTGGGGGGCTGGCCCCGGGTTTAATGGGACCCTCATCAGGCAAAGTGGAACCCCAGCCCCACAGGGCTCCAGCCCACGGGGACCCCAACCTCCGTGGGGTGCCTCAGGCTCACTCCCCACGCACCCTGCCAGCCCTCTGCTCTCTGCTTCAGCTCCTCTCCTCTCTCCATTTCAATTATTCTCACCCGTCCCCTCCTCTCCGCCCGGCCTCTTCCCAGTTCCCTCCTCTCCTCATTCCTTTCCTGTCCAATTCTCCTTCCCAACTCTCTCCCTTCCGCTCCCCGCCCTCCCTCACCTAGGAGCCCGCTGCCATGTATAATGCATGCAGTGGAAGCACCCAATAGGATTAGGCACCTCCGCCCGTCTTCTCGGAGAGAAAGTTTATGTAAATGACTGATGACAGCGCTATTGTGTGAGGAATATCAATGGAGTAATTACAGTTACATCGGGCGCCCGCGCCGCCGGCCCGTGTTAATTTTTCACCGGCTCCCCCGGGAGAGATCGGAGCGCGCTCCGAAGAGCACAGCTAATAATGGGAGCTCGGAGCCGCCGCTGCGCCACGCGCCCCGAGGTCTTTCTGAGCAGACTGCTAAGCACTGGCTGTCTCCCCAGAGAGCCGAGAACAGAGATAAAATGATTAAAAACTGCCAAGCGGGCCTGGCAATCACTCGCTCCGCTGTCAGCCGGAGACAAGACAAATCTCTGCGATTTTTCTCTTCCCTCCTCTCCCTTTGTGAGCCCCCCAGCTGGGACGTGGGGGGCCGGGTGGGGTCGGGGTCAGCTCCCCAAGGAGGCAGGGCCAAGGGCAGGGCAGCAGCGGTGGCCTCCGGGCTGGGGGGTTGGGGGCCACGGGAGCCCAGCAGGCCGGCTCTGCTTGCTCTGCCCAGAGAAACTCAGGGTGCACCTGTCAGGGCACACCTGTTGGGGGCCATGGGCTGGGGCACACCTGCGAGGACATGCCAGCAGGGGCACACGCACCGGAGCACACCTGTCGTGACCCACCTGCCAGGGGCACCGGCAGGGGCTCACCTCGGCTAAGGGCTCCTTGGGCTTCGGGGACCTCCCCTTGCCTAGCCATCTCGACCCCTCATTTCCAGGCCCAAGACTCTAGCCTGGGACCTTGATGAAGCTCCCTGACAGGCTCAAAGCAGACCCCCCGGGTGAGGCCATGACAGAGAAGGGGGGAATGTCTGTCCTTCCTCAGGGTCTGGGCCAAACCTGGGGAGGCTTCCCGGGTACCTGCACCATTGGCTCTGAAGCTAAGCCTGGGCCCAGCACCTGAGAGGAGGAGAGGCGGGGGAGCTGCTGAATGTCCCACCTCGCAGAGGTTGTGGGGAGGGCACCTGCATCCTGCTGCTGCCTCTGCAGCCCAGGAGCAGTCGTCCGTCATCACACCCACCCTCCACCCTCCACCCCTGCCATGATAAAGGTGAGAGGAAATTCCTGCTCCAACCTGGGCTGGGCTTCTGGAGACAGCCACAGACGTCACAGGCCAGGAGGAGCCATCTGTGACTCCCACTCCTGTCGCACCCAACCTGTGTCCAAATATACACATGCAGTACCTCGCTGACACCCTCCACATGTACACCCTCCACATGCCCTGCCACCTTGGCAGGCACCCTCACAGTGTCCCCAAGATGGACAAATACAACATCACACCAGGGAACTGCCCATGTCCACACACACGCTGAGATGCACGCAGCTCGCCCTCCCATGCTGACAGATACAGGCGCACGGGAATAAATGTGTGTGTGCACCAGGACCTGAGCTCGCTGACAGTGACCGGCAGGCACACTCTGTTCCAGACGCAGAGGATGATGTGCGGGCACACGAACACACCCACGGAGCAGCATGTCCAGGCACACAGCAGCACGTGCAAGGACACACTCACACACTGACACAGTCGCTGCCCCTTCCCGAATGTGCACTGGCATTCAGAATTTGGGAGAATAAGCCATGGATCTTGGAAGGCTCTGAGCCTGCCTCTCCAGATGCTGCCTGTTCCAGAGCGGGTCGCCCACCGCCCACTGCCCACCACCCATCAGCTCAGCTGCAGTGAGCCGGGCGGGTCCTGCAGTGATTAAACTGTTCTGACAATTTACAGCAGTGATAAGCCCCTGACAGACAGCATGGCACTAAGGCTAAGCAGAGGTGGGGCTGGCAGCCCCAGCTGGGGACAGGGTATAAAGACGAGCTGGTATCTACACCAGGTCTGGCACGTCCAGCCAAGGCCAGCAGCTTTCTGCCCTTTTGCCCAGCGTTTCCTGGGCCTCTCCCAGACAGCATGGCTGGGCAGAGGGCTGCCACCTCAGACCTGCCATGTGCACACACACACACACACACACACACACACACAAATACACTTGTTAACATGCACCACCATCACTGATGGACTCGCACAGACACATGCACAGGTGCACATACATGCAGACATGGATGCCCACTCAATGCCCACTTACATGGGACCCACTCATTCCCCCCATGGGCCAGGCCCTCACGGAACTCAGGTCCACTGACACCCGCACAGACAGCCATGTGTGTTCAGCTGCACGCACGGGAGCACGGCCTGGCAGTGCCCCTCCTTGCGTCCACCGCTTCCTCCGGCCTTGCTCTGCCCCGCCTGCAACCTACTCAGCAGTCAAGAGTGAATTTCAGGCTCAGATCGAACCATGACTCTCCCCTGCTTAGAATCCTTCCCTGATTCCAGTGGTCACTGAAGCAAGGGCCAGACTCCCCAGCACAGCCTTCGAGACCCTGTGTGATCTGACCTCTCCCTGTATCCCTACTTCCAGAGTGTTCCCTCTGCCCAAAAGCTGTTCCCCTCCCCTTCACCTGGATAATCCCTCTGCCATCAGCATGGCTAGCTCTTCCTCCAGGAAGCCCTCATCACCACCCAGTCTGGGAGAGCAGCCCTGTCCCAAGGGTCTTCAATGCCCCCTTCTTCCTCTGTCAGAGCCTTTACCAAGCTGCTGCCACTGGATGGTCAGCTCTTTAGGGAGAGGGCTGTGTCTGACTTGTGTCCTCAGTACCTGTAACAAGCAGGGCACACAGTAGCCTTGCTGTAAACACCAGAAAGAACCCAAGTGGGCTCCTAGCTCCTGTGTGAGACCAAGGCCCACAGAAGGGTCCTCAAGGGAGGGCACTGGCATGAAGGATGCTCAGAGAACCCTGGGCCATCAGGCTGCCCTTCTGCAGGAAGTGGCTGTCACTCTGTCACTCATCATCCACAGTACCTGTTCCTAGACCATGGGAGTGAATACCTCCCATTGTCTACCACTGAAGAGCTGGCAGCCCCCAGGGCAGGTTCTGGCTCAGACTGCCTGGGTTCAAATTGGGCCTCAGGGTCTCACCTCCTTTTCCCTGGGGCACGATGCCCATGACGGCAAGAGGTGCCCACACCCTAGAAGTTATTAGCAGTCAGGCCTGAGTCCAAACCACCCACTTTCCAGCTAGGTGACCTCAGAGCAGCCACTTAACCTCTCTGAGCTCCAGTTTCCTCAGCTAAATTTTGTGAGATGATGATGATGATGATAATGACGATGACAACAATGATGATGATGATGATGATAATGACGACGACAACAATGTTGATGATAATGATGATGATGACGTTGATGATGATGATGATGATGACAGTAAACAATGATAATGACGATGACAACAATGATGATGATGATGACGTTGATGATAATGATGATGATAATGACGACAACAATGTTGATGATGATGATGATGATAATGATGACAACGATGTTGATGATGATGATGATGATAATGACGACAACGATGTTGATGATGATGATGACATTGATGATGATGATGATGATAGTAAACAGCAACTACCATTTCTTCATTTGCTGGAAATCTTGATTTGGGTTTTGAGATTGCCCAATTTGTAGGTGAAGAAACTGAGGTTAAATGGCAAAAGTGACAGAAACAAGATCGGGACCACCAGGCTCTGAAACAGGCATTTTTCCTTTGAACCTCCAAGGTCATGGGTGACCGCGTTGTGGCATCAAGCATGCGTACAGAATGTTAGTATGGTCTGGGCTTGCCAGCCTCTACACCTCAGCCCAGGCAGGACCCTCAGCCTGGACTGCCCTCACCACAGCCTCTCCTCTGATTGCAATTGGTTTTTCACAAACTTCTTACACCTACTCCCCCCACATACCCGTTCCCCATCTCCCCGATCCTGACAGTCCACCCCTCCACGCCTTTGTGAGAGCTCCAGGATGTCCTGCCCGCTCCCCCATGTGAAAATGGTCCATGGGCAATGAGCGAGCAGATGACAAGCAGTTGCCTAGAAGAAGAGTGGCAGGGCCGGGGGGCAGATCGTGGAGGGGCAGGAGCTGGAGTCGGACCTGGCTGTGATGCTGCTGTGTGGCCTGGGGCAAGCTGCTTCCCACGTCTGAGCCTCAGTCTCCTTATCTGTACAATGGAATAACAGCCGTACCTACCTCTCGGGCGTGTCATGGGGCTTCATAGGGCGCCTGTGACAAGCTCAGCCAGAGCCTGGCATGTGGCGGGTGCTAGGACTTTGAATCAAATCTGTTGAACCTTGCTGACCTGAGCAGCAGCCAGCCAGGGACGGGGTGTGAAGGGGAGGGAGAGAGGGGTCACTGTGCTTCTCTGAAAAGGCCACGGTCTTGTGTGTCTCCGGGCCTTGGGTCACACAATTCCCTGAGCCTGGAAAGCCCTCCTCCTCACCTTTCTCCACCTGTCCAAATGTCCCCTGCTTGGTAAAGGCGTTCCCACCTCCCAGCAGCATTCATGACCCTTCCTCCAGGTGTCCTCCTACTAAGGACCCTCCCCTCTCTCACAGCCCTCCACCCACAGGACTATCCTCATCAGCCCTGCCTTTCCCTGACTCTGTTCCCTGTGAGGCTGGAGCTCCACCAAAGCGGGGACCAGATGAGTCACCTCTGTTCCCTGCTCCCTGTGCAGGGAGTAGGGGTCGGGGTGGAGGTGGGGGCTGGCCCCTAAGGAGGTTGGAGGGAGGGGAAAAAGGGGACAAGTCAGGCTCTGGAGGGCCTGGAGGGGGTCAACTGGCCCTCCTGTGGTTTGTTTTGTTAGAATTCTTATTAATAACAAAAATAGTAATGACCACCACAATAACAACAGCTGTAAAGGAAACATTTCTTTCCCTTGAACTCTATTTTTTCAGGAATGAGCTTTGTGATAAGTGTTTCACATTCTCCTATTGTTAATCCTTCAGATGACCTGGAGAGGAAGAGCTGTACCCATTTCACAGGTAAAGAAACTGAGGCTCAGAGAGGTTGAGGGACTCACCTAAGACAGCACAGCTCACAGAAGTGGCAGGAGGGGGTCCTGGGGCCTGGCACTCTGGGGTGCTGATCAACAGGAGCTGATGCAGTTGGGCAACTGAAGTCATGATGGTCCCTGAGCACCTACTATGTGTCGGGCCTGCTCTGGAATGTCTTCCCTGGGCTCAGTCCCCATCCTGCTCAGTGCCCCCAGGGCCCGTCCGGCTGGGCCTGGGTCTGCCCCCTGGATCACCAGCTTCCTGAGAGCAAGGCCACATCTGTCTTGCTCCCAGTCTTCTAGCACCTACCCAGGGCCTGGCATGGAGGGGTTTCCACATGTGATTGTGGAATGCCGGTAGAAAATGGGGTGTCCTCTTCAGAGACTGGCCCATCCAGGCCTCTCCACAGTGCCCACCACTGCTGGGCAAGGAGGCATTCCTAGAGTTTTCCAGATGCCCCCTCACCAGCCATCCTGCCAGAGTCAGGAGCTTCTCCTTTGAGCTCCCCAGACCGCGCCTCATCCCCAGGCACACTGGGCTGTGACAAGCCTGCTCGCGCCCAGGGCTCTTGGTGTCAGCCCAGCCCTACCTGGAGCAGGGGCATCGGTGAGCGGGGCTCCACTTCTTCCCTCCCTGCCTTTCACGAATATTGAGCACCTACCCTGTACCAAGTGCTCCCCTGGGATGTCACGAACAGGAGCCACAGGGGGATAAAGCATCTCAGAGGCCACTTTGTACAGTGGTTGAGCTATGCTGTGTGACCTTGGACGGCTGACTTCCCCTTTCTGTGCCTCAGTTTCCACATCTCTGAAATGAGGACAACAGAGCCTGCCTCACAGACTTGTCAGGGTGTAGTGAGTCCTTACTCAGTGCCTACACAGCATAAAGGCTTTAGAAATAAAAATAAAACCCTTTCCTCCCACCATGCTGCCACAGTTGTGTACAGAGAACTGCGTGGGGGGCGGGTAGCCCTTTGGGGGGGTAGAGCGCTAGAGGGAGGATGTGGATGGACCCCATGACCTTTGCCCACTTCCTGCCTTCTAGAGGGTACTAATTTTGTCCTCCCATGCCCCATTCTGGCCCCCACATCCTGGGGGAAAGAAGAACCTTGGCCCAGGAGGAACCCCCAGGATGGGCCAGGTGAACTCCCAACCATCCTCCACAGCCACACTTGCTGCCATTCCACTTGCCCATCTAGAGCCGCCCGCCCATCAATGCCATGCTGTGCCATGCCAGACAATGCGCCTGACCGCAAGGAGACCACCGCCTCTCATTCATTCATTCAGCACATGGACACCGTGCCCCGGGCCAGGTTTGAGGGTATGCTGAGCAGAGGTTCTCAGACTTCAGTGTACACAGGCACCCCTCCAACCCCATGGCTTGCTAGACATGCAGATTCATAGCCTTTGTCCTGAACGTTCGAGTTTGTCCACAGACCTAGGCATCTGCATGTTTAACAAGCACTGCGGGACAGACCCAAGCCTTGGGGAACGGGAGGGTGAAGTATAAAGCCAGGGGGACTTCGTGAAACAGGTGACTCTGTGCCAAGCGTTCAGAGGACGACTTTTCCAGAAGCAGATAGGATGATGGAAGCCAGCGGACACGTCCTGCATAACCACTACAGCCTGAGCAAGACCTAGATGTGGACGAGTGTGGGAGATGTGTGGGGGACAGCAGGCAAGCGCGTGGCTGAGCACAGAGGATGAGGGGGGTGGGGCCTGATGGAGGAAGGCCAGGAAGGCCAAGCCGAGAGCCAGGAGAAAGAAGCCCTTTGAGAATCAACCTCAGACCAGTGGAGCAGGGACATCTCGATTCCCGCAGGCCTCCGTTCCAAGAGGCCAGAATCTGAGACTCGGGGACTAGGACCCGCTACATAGTTTACAGGACCTGATGTAGAATGAAAACCCGGGGTGCTTGTTCAGAAAGTATTGAGAACAGCAGAGCATTAAACCAAGCAGAGTCCTTCTCCTTCTGAGTATGGGGCCCATGTGACTGCACAGGTCACATGCCCATGAAGCTGGACCTGTCAAGGACTCAGCCAAGTGGGTCACCTTTGCTGGGACCAGACCAGGGTGCTCAGGACCTGGGCTTCCATCACCCCAGCTCCAAGCTCCAGGCCTGACTCTCCCTTTGCCCCATCCCCGCCCCTCTATGCTCATAACTGCCTTCTAAATTTGGCCGGAATCTGTCCCTTCTCTCCACTCTCCTCCACCGCCCACCGCCCTCACCTCCAAAGAGACAGTAGCCTCCTCCCGCCCGCCTCATCTGCGATCCCATGCACACGCTGCCAGTGCCATCTCCATAAAGTGCCCCTCCAGTCTTGTCACTCCCCTGTCCAATAACCTTCGATGGCTCCCTCCTGCCCACAGGATAAAATTCAAACCCTGTTGCATAGCTACAGGCCCCTACCCCCCTCTACAGCCCCAGGTCCCAGCAGCCCCTAAGCAGCCCCTCCAGCCAGATACACTGTCCCAATTTAACCCCTAATAAGCTGGCTTGCAGTGCCCCTACCTGGAAGGCCCTTCCCAGATCCTCCTCAGCTCCAGCCTCCCATTTCACAGGCACCTGTCTGGGGTTGCTCAGTACACGGACTCCTGCTGTCTGGTGGTACAGCCAGACCCCTGCTAACAACGAGAGCTCGCATGAACTGGTATGGCTCCTTGCATTCATCACCGAATCTAATGCTCACAACCAGCCTAGAAGCGAGGCTCTTTGATTAGCCCCATTTCACCCATAAAAGAACAGAAGCTCAGGAAGGCTGAGGAACTTGCCAAGGGTCACACAGCTAGACAGAAGCCGAGCCTGGAGCCCAGCCCAGCCAGTGTAGCCCCGGAACGATTCCCCTGTACTTTCCTTCGGTACTAAGTGAGCACCTGCTCCAGCCGGGGCATGGCACACACAGAGAATTCTGGCAAGGGGACTGCCTGACACATAGAACCAAAGCCAGATGCCTGCTCAGACCCAACACAAAGGACTAAGGGAGCATCAGGAAGAACCGAAAACCTAACGTGAGGACATTGCATCTGCTTTCCCCTTGAAAGCTCATCATTGCCATGAGGCAGGTGTTTGGTCCTTAACAGACTTTGAGGAAACTGAGGCACAGGGAGGTAAAACATCTAACTCAAGGTCACACAGCCTGTAAGTGGCAGAGCCTAGACCAAACCTAAACCCTGAGGCTCCAAAGCACTAACCCCTTTCCTCTGCCGACCTGGCTAAGAATCTGGTTAAGTTCTAGGCCTCCCAAGGAATCGGCCCTGGGGTCACAAAATCAGAGAAGAGGCCAACATTTCTGGGCACAGGGACTGTGCTGGCACAATGTCTACTTAACTCTGCCCCTATGAACATCCGCTTCACCTGGGGTGCTCCGAAGGTGGGCCTGCCCCACCCTGGCCCAGCTTAGCCAGGACCTGACTAAACCACTAAAGGCCCCCGGCTGGGTTCCTGGTGATTAGTTACCCAGTCAGTCTCTTACCTAATACCCCTTCTGACCTCTTGCCATGAATGCTCACCAAGCAGAACACGTGGTTGATTCCATGATACTCCCTGTACCCCAGGGGAAGACATTTCCTTTTACAAGTTATTATTACTATCATTACTGTTATTTTAATTTAAATCTTTGACGTTCAGGGAGAGGTTTCTTGGCAGCCACAAGGGCATGTCTGTGGGAGGATGGCACTTCGATGACTGGGCTGAACTCTTGCCCACGTGGGATGACTGGACCAGTGGCCAGCCAGCTCCAGCCTCCTCCAGGGGTCTGCCGCTGCTCACTTATCAGACTGACATCCCACAGGGGGGCCGCCGCCCTGCCTGCCCCTCTGGCTCCAGGCCTGCCGACTGGAACTAGACTTGGAGGGGTGGGCAAGCAGGGGCACGTGGGAGGGGGCCGAGCCCTCACCACAGGCCCCTTTGCAGTTCAAAGTGACACACTCGGGCAGCTGTCCCCTTCAAAGGGCAGACAGCGCCTGCCCCAGCGCGGTGGTAGCTGTTGTGCCGACAGCCTGAGGCCAGAAGGCAGGACCCGGGTAAAGGAGGCCCTGTGAGGGCTGGCCGAGCTCCCATCCACGGGATGGGCCTGCTCCCCTGTCCTCTGCCTAGAGCGGGAGGGCACACCGCCGTTGGCCAGCTGTACCTCACAGTGCAATCCTGGGAAAGTCACTTCCCCTCTCCAAATCCTCCGTGCTGTCGTGGTGTATTTACAAGGCACTCCTAAGTCACAACACCGATGATGAAGATGAGGTTTCGGAGTCTCTCTAAGAAACACTACCCCAAAACACCTGAGGGTGATTCCCCTCAGCTCCTCACTGGCTGTGACCCAGGGCAAGTCACTTAAGTTCTCTGTGCCCTGCTTCCCCATCTGCACAGTGAGGCTAGGATGGGACGATGCTGTGCTCACTTAGCATGTGGTCACAGACACGCTGCTCTCCTCAGTACCTATTGCTAGGACATTTATTCAGTCCAAGCAAGACCCACCCACAAGGCTTAGTCTGAGTGCCCCCCTAACCTCAGGCCCCTCAAGGCTAAAGAGAACCCAGAGAACAACATCTTGGAGCCTGTACATGCTGGCTCCATACTGGTACAGCTCCCACCTGGCTGTGTGACCCTAGGTGTATGGCTTCACCTCTCTGAGCCCCAGTTCTGTCACCCGGAAACCGGGGTAAACAATAGAGCTTTTAGGAACTCCTATCAAGATCTGGGGTGCCAAGGGCTTAGCCCAGAGCCTAGACATAACATGTGCCCAGTAGATGGCAGCTCTTATCATCGCCATCTGCAGCTGTGTGACCTTGGGGAAATAACTGCACCTCTCAGGTCAAGCTTCAGTGTTGCAAAAATGGGAAATGATAATAATAATAATAATGCCTGCCCCGGGGCAGTGAGACGATTCAATGAGCTAATCCCCATCAAACCTTTACCACAGGCAGCAGCAGTGAACGCTGGCCATTAATTATGAAGCCTTCATTCAACGAATTACAGTGAGCTCTGGTGCCCAGCCACCACCAGACGCTGAACCCAGCAAGGGGCCAGAATCTGCCCTCCCAAAGGATGCTGAGAGTTTCCTCCTGCCAGAGCATCTGGCCTCCAAACCCAGTTCCACTTACTAGCTGTGTGACCTTGGGCAAGTTGACTCAACTTCTCTGTGCCTCAGCTGTCTTACCTGAAAAAGATAATAACAATGGCACCCAGGGCATGATGCAGGTGAAGAATGGGAGTGCCCAGAGCACTGCCTGCCGACCAGGAGCGCTCACTAAGCACCAGCTGTGGTTGTGGTTGTTGTTGTTGCTGCTGCGGTCCGTGCCCCCTGGGCTGGGCCTGCCTGTCAGCAAACCCCCTGCAGCTGGGCCCCCTTCTGCAGCTCACAAACTTGGGAAGTGTTAGCTCCTGAGAGGTGCCCCGAACACCCTGCGGAATGGAGGCTTCTGTGGGCTTCCTCCCTGGTCTGTTTCCCCAGCAGCTGGAACACTCAGAAAAAAAAAAAAACTCCCGGCCTGCTGGGCTTGTCAAAGAAGGGCCAGCTTTCCTAGGACTAGGTCTGGACGGTAATTCTGCGGTCATAGGAATTATTTTCTTTACATA
>NW_006441061.1:2920648-2924890 GCF_000325575.1 Pteropus alecto | reverse complement strand
TTTTTTTTTTTTTTTAGCCTAAATGAAGACACCATCGAGAGTAAATATACTGCTGGAGTTTTTAATAAAAACATGATGGAGGAAAACATTCGAAGCTCAATAATCAGACGCAATTTGCGTCGTGAGCAGAGATGTGGCAGTCCCGCCCTCCGCCCCCTTGGCTGTGCTCTGTGCGGGGACTGGCTTTGGGGCTGGCGACTTTAGACCTATGGCAAAAATAATGAAC
Source organism: Pteropus alecto (assembly GCF_000325575.1). Taxonomy (NCBI): domain Eukaryota; kingdom Metazoa; phylum Chordata; class Mammalia; order Chiroptera; family Pteropodidae; genus Pteropus; species Pteropus alecto. Next base: position 2,924,664 of record NW_006441061.1, on the reverse strand, counting down.
AGCAGTGAGCTCAGAGATAGCCTGAAAAATATCCCGGGAAAGAAAAACATATGCCACAGAGTGTGTTGTAAAAGTCATATTTCATGCCTGACTTTAGAGAACGTTAATAAGGATTAGAACCATACTCCAACAGAACAACTATCAGTCAAGGCAAGGTAATTAATTCTGCTTCAGATCTCTGCTTGGGAAAATGAAAGCGGTAAGTGTTTCACAGCATAGAGATTCCATCACACTAGAACAACCCAAAGAACTTCCAAAGCCATGTACTGATCTCAGCTGAAAGAAACCTGGCTGTTGCTGGCAGCCGCCGCTGATCTGTCGCCCTGTAGATTTGGGGGATCTTTTCCGAATCGTAACAATATCAAACTCTTTTTTTTTTTTTTTTTAATTTCAGGATTGGCTAATAAATATGATTAAGATAACACGTCCCAAACCACATGTCCTCTGTTTGGCCTCCAACATGTGGAGGACAGATGTGTCTTTCGTGTACAGATGACCCAGCCGGCTGCTCCCCTGAGGCAGGGACCCTGGGAGACGGAGCCCAGAGAGGTCCCCGCAGCCCACTGCCCCCCCCCCCACCATCACTGCTTTAGAGAGAAAGGGCCAAGCCCAGGGTGTCTGGGAGTTGGACACCAGGACGGAGGGATGGTGGGATGCGGCACTGTGCTCACCTGGCTCTTGTCCCTCAGTATCCCAACTTAGAAGACAAAATTCCCAAACCCACATGGCTCGTGCTATCTAAAAAGCTCTCAAAATCATTTCATCGTGGAGGCTTACCTATTACCCCCTTTTAGGAACCAGAATCGAAGGCCTTCCTCTCCCAGTGACCTCAGTCCAGGGAGGGCAGAGTAGGCCACTGCTAAAGCCAGAGTCTGGGAGAGGGTTCTAGAAACAATTGTGGAGCTGCTGCAAAGACCCCTGACCTAGCAGTGAGCAGATCGGGGTTCCTGCCTCCATTCTGCTACAATTGAACAAGGTTTGGGGGCAAGCCCTGGCCGCATCTGGAGCTTTTTACAAGGATTTTCCCATTTCTACGAGGATTTTGAAGAGCCCTTCGGCTGGGACACTCTAAAGCATCCCAGGTCCTGGTGGCGGGTGTGGCCCTGCTGCACCATCGCTGTGGTCACTGAAGAGGGTTCTTGGAGGCCACCGAGAAAGCCAGGCCTTAAAGATCAGGGCAGGGAGGCCTGGGCCTGTCGATGTCAACAGCCAGCCAGGTTCCAGCTCTGGAAAGAGGGGGCAGTAGGCTCAGAGGCCAAGACTGGTGTGGGCCACCACTCCCAAAGACAGACTCTGGGCCCAGGTATGAATGAATCTCCTGAGCTTTCCCTTGGTTCAAGGCAGGAGAAAAGAGAAGAGTCCCTCAGAGTTAGCCCAGGCCAGGCAGCAGGGCTCAAGTGGGCAGGGCAGGGCAGGGTACTACCACAGTGGTAAAATGAATGAGTGAGTGAATGAATGAATAAATGAATGAATGAATGTCAGGGGGAGGTGGGGGCTTCCCAAACCCATCATAGCAGGCAGGCTGAAGGCAGGGCACCTCCCTGAGAAGAATAAGGTGATTAAGGGTCCTTGGGGGAAGGGCACTATGACCTGGATGAGCATCAGCTGCCTGCCAGGCAGGGTGAGAGATACACTGGCCCCTTGGCAGAGGCTGGAGGGTCTCCCTTCCTGACCAATGAGCGCTCAGAGGCTACTCAGGGCTGACAAGGAGGGTCAGGCTCCTCCAGAGCTGGATGGGGTCAGACCTGGGGTGGAGGAGCTCTGTCCCTGGCTGCCTGGCCTCCTTTCAGCTGCGGCCAACCGGGCATTGACCGCTGCCTTTCTGGCCCCCCAATATCGCTCAGGCTCAGGCCTTGGCCTCCCCAGAAGACCCCAGGCCTCTTCCCTGCCCAGGAGCCCGGGCTGGCAGGCAGACACTGCGAGCCCAGGGCTCGGCCAGGCAGGGCTGATATGAACCATCTGCGTTGTCTTAGGCCGCCCCTCTGCCCACTGTCCCTCTGAACTCGGCTGGTTCCCGCGGGCCGTTTGATGCCTCCCAGGGTCACAGACCCCCGCACACAAATCACCGCCGCAGGGCTGGGGGTGGGGCGGAGGCGCTGAAACCTAATCCGCAAAGTTTGCTCTGCCGCAGGCTCCGCTCCTTCCCTCGCTCACTCGACCACCCCCCCTTTCCAAACAAGGCTTATTTTTCTTGCCAAAAAAACAAAGTTGGTATCAAGTGTTTCGAGGGAGAAAGTCTCTCCCCCGCCCCTGACCTGGGAGGCAGGGCCCGGGGTGTTGGCTGGGCCCGGGGACTGCAGAGGGGCCTCGAGGAGAGGACGGGTGGGAGGTGAGCTCTGGGCTCCCGGTCAGTGCGTCCGTGCCTTTCCCAGCTCCAGCCCGTCCTGGTCACACGTTTAATGGCCTGGCCGAGGACCCCACTGTCTCTGACCCTACCTTGTTCCTCCCGGCGCCCCACACCCAGATAGGGCTCCCTCCATCGAGGCTCTGTCCCAGGGCGGCCAGAGATGGAAGCAACACTTCCTGCCCCTTCTCCCTCCCCATAAAACAGCCCTTGCCTGTCGCTTTTACGAGGTGACACCCTGCTCTCAGCCCGATCCTCCCTGTGCTTGGAGCCTGGGCTCCAGAGGGAGGAGACTGCGAGCAGTCAGGCGTCTCCAGAGCGCTCCCAAGGCGCACTGGGATCCGCAGGCAGCTGCCCCTGAGCACGGCGAAAAGCCTTTAAAAAGAAGGCCAACGAGTCGGGTGTATTCGAGGCGAATTCCTCCGAAGTTCCCCTCCAGCTCTGATGACTCCGGGGGGCCCTCGGTCTGAGATCCTAGAAGCGGCCCAGGGTGGCCGGCCTAGTCCTCTGGAGGGGAGTAGAGTAGAGCCGGGGGGCGCGCGGGTTTCATTTGCGGGGTGTTGGTTTTGCTTTTGTTTTTTTTTTTTTTTCAGCCGGTGCAGCGACCCGGAACAACGAGCAGCAGCTTCCCCTGACGCCCGCGGCTCCCCGCTGTGCCCGGAGGCAAACGCCAGCGGCTAAAGTCCGCGCCCGCTCTGCTGGCTGGAGTTATAGTTGTCCAAGTCGGCAGCTGGGCTCGGGCAAGGCGGCGACGTCGAGGGGCCTGTTGGTGCACCCGGCTGGGTCTGCGTAGACTGGGCGCTGCAGGAAAGATCTGCAAACTGGGGCAAGGGTGGTGGCGGTGGTGGCGAGAATAAAGGCGCCACGGGCCGGGCAGAGAAGCGGGTTTCTGCAGGGGGTGGAACAAAGGAATTCGCCCTCGGAAGAAACGGGGCCGAGCGAACAGCGGGAATGGTCAACCCTGGAGAGACGCAGGGGTACGAGCGTCGGGACCTTAGTCCCAGCGATCCAACGAAATCCACCTCTCCGAGGACCCCAGCCTGGCATCTCCATGCAGCCTCGTGCTTCCTGTCAATCCTGCTGTAAAGGGGATGGTGGGCGTGCACCCCCTACCCCCCCAGTGCCGCCTTTCCTGGGAAGAGGAGACAGAGCGGTCCGTGCTGTCAGCGGAGGCAAAAAATAAAATAAAATAAAATAAAATCGCCCCAGTCGGTTTCCTCTATTCGTGGGGACACTGCCCCCATTTCCCAGAGGCTCACAATTGAGGCTCCAGCAAAGGAAGGGACCCCTTCCCCCACCCCTGCTGCAACGCTTGGCGGGCACGGGAGACCCTAGCGCGCTCAGAAACGAAAGGTGCAGGGGGCGACAGAGCCGGAGCCCCCTCCTCCCACCCTCGGAAGGGGTGGAGGGGACACGGTTGTAAGGTGCTCGGCTTCTTTTCTCTGCTTGACATGAATAAGGGGATTAGGACGGCGAGTTTCCGTCGTTCACTCCGTCGGACAAAGGGCCCCGCGGGTTGAGCGGCGCAGCCTCTGATTAAACGACAGAGCCCTGTCACTCAGCACCATCCTAGGTACTTGTGTTCGTGACATAATCTTATTAGAAGATAAAACCGGCGAAATCCTTTTCATAATGAAAAGTTACATTTAATGGCTGGATTCGCCCCCCACCC
>NW_006441061.1:2918808-2920582 GCF_000325575.1 Pteropus alecto | reverse complement strand
CCCCCGTTGCTGTTGGATATGGCTCGCCTGTAATTGGCATTTAAAGCACCGAGTCCGGGAGAAAAACGGGGTTTAGGGTTTTTGTAATCCCCCTAAACTGTCTTTGTTCGAAATCTCCACAGATACAAGTCTGTTAAGAGTAAATATTTGTGGATTGATACAACCACATTTCCCCCCTGCAAACCAAATCTGAAAAAAATCCGCCCTCCCGCCGCGCTGCGGCCGGGGCGCGCGGAGAAGGGGGGGCGGGGGTCGCCCGAACCTCCGCGCCGGGAACTCAGCTTTTGGGGCCGCCTCGCCGCCTCCAGGAGCTGAGGGACTTTGCACACTTCTCAGGCGGGAAAAAGGTCTTAGACTCTTTTCAATTTTCTATTCCCTCGATAAACAAACCTCCTGAACTCGCTGCTTTTGGGCCTGCCCGAGGGGGTCGGCGGGAGGGCTTGGGGAGGGGCGAGGGCTTTGCTCCATTTCGATCGAAAATACGAACCCTCTCCGCCAGCCTCGCTCCCTTCCAGCGGGTGTAAGTGGCTCCGAGGGGACTCGCTTCTCCCGGTCCCTGGGAGGCCCCACCAGGCAGGGTGCCCCGAGTTCAGCCCAGGAGAGCGCCCGGAGCTGCCAAGGGCCCCCCCCCCGAAACGCTAAGGAGCCCGAAGGCTGCCGCGGGGAGGCCCCCCACCCCACCCCAGGCTCCCGGCTCCAGCTCAGCCCGTCCCGGATCGGGTTCCTTCATAAATCAGCGGCTGGGCGAAAGGGCTGCGCTTTAGAAAGAGCAGGACCGTGTGCGCATATTAGAGCGCGAGGTTCCCAAATCCGGGCTAAACCCCTGGTGACACCGAAATTCATCAACCGCCGCTGGCGCCCGCGGCTCGGCCGGGGAGCCCGGGAGCCCAGGAGCCGGTGCACCGCGCTGCCCACTCAGGGTAAAGGAGAACGAGGCGCAGGCCCCCTCAGAGAGGTGAGCCCAGACGAGGGTGCGGATGGAGACCACTGAGAGCCGCCCCACGCGCGCCCGGGGCAGCGAAGGACGCTCTCCCGCCGGGAGAAAGGCAGTTATTCTAACCTTTCCTTCTCTAGCAGAGGCTCGCCCGACAGGGCATTCCCGCGCCAAGAGGGCAGTGACCCCTACTCTCACCCCTCCCAACCCCTGGCCAGTTATCCCCCAAAAGCTTCCAGGCTGGGCGCTCTCGAGAGAATCCCAATTATCCCGAGCAGGAATCTGGGCTATCGAGAAGGTCAGGACTTGAGGATTTAGGGATCCCATTGGCTTTGGGAGTTAGACCCGCCTGGGGAAAAATCTGCTACAGAGTAACTCTGGACCTGCGGGAAGTTACTTAACTCCTTCAGCCTCGGCTTCCTCGCCTACACGTGGAGCTGGAGTGAGTGATAAATGCATATCGCAAACACTCATGAAAGGCCAATACCTTCTCCTTCTAGAGGCACAACTGTGGCCTGCCCCTCTGGGGTCAGGAAGGCTCTGCTCCTGCGATTTCACATCTACACTGGCCATGTTCAAGAGTCTGTGGAAGAAAAATGGGACCTACGTGCCTCAGCAGTAATGGGGAGGAGTGGGGGGGAGGTCCATCCACAGGCTGCTGACTCCCTGCTTGCAAGGACCGGTTTCTGACAGCCAGACCTGCCCCATTCCCTTTTCAAGGGAAAATTTCAAAACACAGGCCCCAGACCTGGGTGAGGAGCAGGAAGGTGGGCTCGGCCCCTCCAGGAGGCCTGTTTGGGCGGCCACACTCTCCGGGCCTCCCACGCAAGGCAGACAATG
>NW_006441061.1:2910131-2918771 GCF_000325575.1 Pteropus alecto | reverse complement strand
CCTGCCAGGCAGGGCCTCTGGCTCACTTCCCTGGCAGGTGGGCAGGCAGGAAACATACATTGACTGAATGCCCAATGCAGGCTGGCACCTTTGGGTTTGTTTCCCTTTATCCACAGAGACAGATTCGTTTTCCCCTGTGAGGTTGGAATTATCACCCCTATTTCACAGAGGAGAAAACTGAGGCTCAAGAAGAGCCATCGGCCCTTCCCTAAAGGCCCTTGGCCTGTGTCACTCAGAGATGTTCTCCACCCCGGATCTCTCACTGCAATCTTACTCTTTCCTTTGAAAAATGTGCCCCACGTTGGGGGACCTCCATTCGGCAGAGGTGGCCCCTGAGCACGTTGGTCCTCTCCATCTCCACAGGCTCAGGCAGCTTCAGGCCTAGGCGGGCACCCACACCCCAACAGCCCAGTAACTATGGCAATTCAGGAGTCACATGACAACAGTCGCTGAGTCCCTGAGGAAAGCAGAAGGCAGGAGAAGGGGAACAGCAGTCACACCCAGCTTGTCTCAGCCCGGCACTGTTCCTCCTCACCCACCCCTCATTGCTTCTGCAGCACCCAGCAGGGCTGAAGGTGGGGGGTGGGGGTGTGGACCCCTGGCGGTCCTGTGTCCTGAATGTTCACTCAGCTTTCTGCATCTAGCCAGCAGCTCTTTGGGCTCCTCACTCCTGCCAGCCCTGGTGGGCACCTCTGTTGCTCTGGGCAGCCCTCAGAACCCTCTCCGGCTGGCAAGTACCTCGCAGTTCCCAGGGAAACCTCTTACAGCACAGGCTGGCCAGGAAGCAAACATCTTTGTTTCTTCTGGAACCAGACTCCAGGAACCAGGTTTTCCCTCCGTCGACACTTCCCCCAGTTCACCAAGTGCAGGGCCAGCCAGGTGCTCTGCCATTAGCCAGCTCCGTTGTTGGTCCAGGCCAGTCTGACCCAGGCTCCCAATTGAGACAAAGCCCCCTCCCCAACCCCCATGTATTCACACATCTTCGGGGCCCCTATATTCCCCCTGACCCTCTTCAGGGCCCCAGGGTCCACCGGGCAGGTCCAGCGGCTGTCAGTCAAGAGGCTGAACAGAAATGGATAGAATATTGCCCCGGGAATAACAAAGGAAGGGCCCATGCAGAAATTTATTTGTACTGATCAGGAGAAGCAAAGGTACAGGGCAGCGAGGAAGTGCTGTCAGCCAGGCCTGAAACCCAAGAAAGTTGCCATTCTGAGCACAGTGGCCCCTTATACCCCACCGCTCCACCAAGCAGCAGCAGTTAAAGCAAACATAGGCCCTTCACTGCCCCGTCAGTTACACCTTTCCCCCAAAATTACACAAACTTTGAAAGATTTTTTCTGAGAGAAGATGGATGCTTCAGGAGACTTGAGGTCAAGGCTAGGCTGTTTAAAGTATATTATTAACAAATAAACATTTACTGCAAAAAAAGAAAAAAAAGGAAAAAAAAAAAGAGAAAAACCCTATAGGCCACCGGGGAACCAAATCGTGTTGCTTTTGGCTTCAAATGACAGGAGACATTTATGACATGAATGGAGAACACCAGCCGGTCGATGAAATGGCAAACGTCTGCCACTTTGCTTCCTCTGCCTTCGTGAATCAACTTTTTCAAATATGGTTTTCAGCCCGGCTCGCCCCTCACCACCACTGCCTCCCCACTTCTTACTGCAGTGGCAATAAATATATATAATTTTGGTTTTGCTCTTTGCTGCCATCAGCATTGAATCTGAGGGCTGGAGAGGGCTGGGTCAGCCAGAGAGCCAAGGGCCCAGGGTCCTCCTGCACCCCCAAGTGACTGACAGCTCGCACGGGCCTGTCCCAGGCAAGACCATCCCTCTCTTCTCCTCTCCCCTGAAGCTGAGGCCTGACTGTGGTGTCCAACAAATTGGAAGTTATAACTCATGTCGTTGAGAGTATCCTCCATTCCTCGGCCTAACTAATGCCAAAGTAGGATGAGCTGTGCCGCCCCCTTTTTGTTTTAAAAACCTCACAGCCACAGCTGCAGGACAGAGGAAGTTCCCTGGGTAGGTATAGCCCATCAGGGACCAAAAAACCACCCTGGGCTGGAAGATCTTTCTGACAGCCTAGACTTGTGTTGCTCACCTTTTAAACCTCATCTTCTTTATGAGAAACACACCGATCCCTGGATCTATCCCCCAGACGCCCCCTCTTCTGAATTTCCCACAGCCTCAGAGATGTTGGTTGAACCTTATTTTCTGTCATTTGAATCACAAAAACAATAAGCATGAACAGTTTTTCCAAATATGAAATCATAATATTGAGTATGCTTTTCCAAGCTCGACTCAGACCCTGGAGATTCCAACGGTCCCCAGTGGAAAGGTCTTTGCTCTGGACCAGCTCTCACCCACCATCGTCCCTGAGGAGAAACAGGCTGGCACACCAGCCCCACCCTGCTGCCTGTCCTTCCTGAAAATTCACAGGTGGCATCTGTTCTCACTCCTACAACTAGAAGTTTCTCTGCCTCTCTGGAGGTGTGCAAGAGGATACTGGATCCCATAGAATGAAGATATCATCGTCCCCAGCAGTATGCTGATGGAGAACCCAGGGCTCAGAGATGGGCAGCCACCTGGCTAAGATCACACAGCTGCTTAGTGCTGGGGCTGGGAGGTGAACTCAGGTCTGCCTCAGAGTCTGAGCTCTTCTCATCACTGAGGGAGGCAGAGCCCTGACAGGGTCTCCCTCAGGCAAAGGGAATGGTGCCCCTCACCTTCCCGGCATAGACAGGCTGATGGTAAACCTGGCATACCAGTTTTGCCACTGCCTGGCATGGAACCCATGGGCAGTTTGGTGTGTGTCCTTGAAGAAAAGGCATTCCTCGCCACACGGATGGTGATAATAACCATCATTTCCAGGCGACAGGATGCCAGGTCCTTTGGGGCATCTTATCTCTTGAATCCTTATAAGAACACTTTCCCCAGGGTGGGTACATCCCCATTTTACAGAAGAGCCTCAGGTACGTGCCAGGGCTGTGTGGTCCTTAGCCTGGCTCCAGTGGACCAAGCAAGAGGCAGCTGAGGGGCTCCAATCACACACCCCAGAGGAGATCCTCAGAGCCTGCTTCCCCCACCCAAGAAATAGCCAGCAAGCAAATTAGGCTACGGGAGCCCAGAACCTGGGGAATACAGAGTGAGCCAGGAGTCAGCTGTGAATAATGCCTCCGGTCAGCAGCAGACACGCAGCCTCAGGAAGGCCTTTGCTTACCCTTCCGTCTGCAGCCGAGGTGCTGGGGTTAAATGGAGAGCTGTCCTCCCAGGGGCCAGAGGGTCCCCAGGCTTGGGCTGGCAAGTAAGCCCTTCAGTCCTCAGATTCCCAAGGAGAGCACTACGAGGCCTATTATAATTATAATTATAATTATTTTTATTATATAAGACAAAGCGCTGGCTCTTCCTTCCAGGGAGATCCATCTCTAGGCCAGGCCCTCGAACCTGAGTTGCAGTCAGGAGTGCATGCCTACAGCCCTGATTGAATCCGATGGGCCACGCCAGCTGGGGTACCCACTGGTGTAGGGGGTGCTGCTGGCAACTGACACCCTGCAGTAAGGCCTTATAGGAAGCTTCCCGAGCTGGGAGACGCAGGAGCCAGAAAAGACGAGGGCCAACACTGCTCTGCCCCTGTGCCACACCCCGGCTCCACTGCTGCTGCTGGTGCTCCAAGGGGAGGTGAGCCTCCCAGGAAGGCCATTCCCGGTGTAAACACTTCCGAGGAAAGGAATGTGCTGGGAACAGCTTGCTCGGGCCACTGGAGCTGCGTGCAGCCAGCTGGGGTAAATTAAAAAAAAAAAAAAAAAAATCACCCCGGGACTCAGACAGCTTTTTGTGAAACTCAATCAAAGCCTTGCTGCCCACCTCCTGCCGAGGTGGGAGCATCCTACCTGGACAGGCAAGCCCAAGGGGACCCTCGCAGGCTGAGCGGGGCCCTCTCTCTGTGACTGCGGCAGAAAGGCGAGGGTCGCCTGGGCAGGCCCGGCGGGCGGAGGGCGCCGCCAAGCCCCGGACGCCGAGGTGGGCGCACGGCCCGGCCAAAGCCCCGTTCCTCTCCGCGCACGCAGGCTCGCACACGGCCGAGTCTCCGGTCGCCCGACTTGGGAGCTGTCTTACAAGCGATTAGACTCCATTTTGTGACAGATTTTTGGACTCTCCCGCCGACCCTCCCCCCTTCCGGAGCCTCCTCCAGGAATTCGCCACCTCCTCAGGATAGAAACCCTTTCCAGACCAGCGACAGACGGCAAGAAAAGAGTTACATAATTCTATTTGGCCAAGATGCCAAGAAAAAAAAATGGGGAGGGGGGGGATAATATTGTAATATTTTCATGTGTTCTCCGGTGGAGGGAGGAACGGGTGTTTGTGATTTTGCGTTTAGAGGCCGCGGCTCCTCCCGGTTTCTAACCGGGTTTTCTGTCCCAGGAGCTCGGGCAGCCGAGGGGCCCGAGCCCCGGGCAGAGGAGAACGGTCCGATGTTTTTGGGTTTGTCCTTAGAAGCCCCCGAAAAATGCGTCGGAGGAAAAGGGGACTTTTTCGAAATATGCATGAATATGCCAAGGCCCGAGCTCTCTTTGCCCGTGCAGGGCGTGCCGGTAGATTTGATCAAATGGTACTAAAAGCACCCGAATGCCAGTTAATCACCCCCATGGTGCATAAAATAACGTTCGGGATCTTCGAAAACAAATCGAGAGGAGGAATAGACGTTTAATAAAAACAGCAACCTCTTTCTAAGAACCGAGCCCGGCTGCTCCTCACGGGGAGGACTCGTTTTTTCCAAAAGTTACTGTGGAAAGGGGTGGGGGGGAGTGTCAATTTCCCAACACCGCTGACGGGCAGACAAGACAAAATGGAGAAGGAACGTTTCTGTGCCCACTTGCCTGGATTCTCGTCTGAAAGCTTTTATGCACAGATTCAATAAATATGCCTCTGCGATTCTCACAGAAAAAAATTAATCGTGAAATATATTCTTATTGTGCAAAGAACGTCGCTTCTCAAGTGAGCCCCTGCTTGCCTGGCTGCACTAGCTCTCCCTGAGAAACGCTGATGTGAGACCCACCTGGGTATCTGTCCCCAGAATTGTCTTCATCACCCATTCTCAGTCCCCCATCAGTCCGCCTAGTGCAGATTCCTAATTGGAGTTACTGGAAGAAAGAGGGGGTCAGGGAGGAGAGGGGCACCATGAGGGCTGTGAATAATGCCCACCTGGAGGTCGCAGCCCTGCAGGACCCAGACTAAGGGACTCGGCACCTAAGATTTGCCCTGATCCCAAATTCACTTGCAAACACACCTCCACTGCACTGAAGAAGAAAGCTCTTTAGGTGCCTCTTTTTCTTTCTAAACAAATATACTTTTGACAAAGCAATCGCAAATGTTTAATTGTAAAATGATGGCGATTGGCCGCTCAGCTCTAAGAGGAACACCCAGCTCAGATTTTGTGACTTTACAGTTCCGTGCTCTGAAGAACCAGGGGTATCCCCTCCTCGTTTTAAAAAGAAGCTCCATAAACAACTGGGGTAGGGAGAGAACGGGCAGATTTGTACAAGAGGTTGAAAAGAGTCTTTCCGATGCTTAATTTTTTTTTTTTTTCAAAAACCTGCACAAATGACTTGAGGGCTCATTTCCAGTTTCCTGGGCCTCCTGCCCCCATGTGTTGAGTTGTTCAGGCTGGTGGCTGAGCTGAGTAGGAAGTGGCACTGCCAGAGCAGAGCTCGGGCTGGGCGGGCAGAGTGAGGCTGCAGGACGGCGGGATGTGGGTGGGCTGGAGGCTGGTAAACCCTTCCGAGGGACTGCTTCGTGGGCTGGTTCAAAATCCCTGACCACATTTACCCTAAACTACTTTCCTCATTTTATTTGTGCTGCCCTATGCCTGCCTGTGGCTGAGCTGACTGGCGGGCAGCCTCACCTTCTCCTGGAACTAGAATCCCATCAGCCCAGGGCACAATGCAAACCCAATCAACGGCAGTGTGCTTAATGGGGGTGGGAATTTGCTTCAGAGGGGAGACCTCAGGTGGGCTCTGGGATCAGCGAAAGAGCTGAACTCTCTGAACCCAGCCCCAGTTCCTGCTTGCAGAGCCCCGGGCCAGTAGGAAGAGCACAGGGGAGCACAGCTAGGTTAGGTTCTATTGTGAGGCTCGGCCAGAGCCTTTTAGAGTAGAACCCGATTCCTTCTCAAGGTCTCTGACTTGCGGGTCCCACTATTTCCAGGCCTCAGCCAAGCACTTGGAGAGGTATGGAAGGGGCACACCAGCTGCTCCAATTCCTGGCAGGGCCTTTAGAGATTTAGAGACAGTCCCTGGGCAGAGCAGGCAGGCTGCACTGACCATCAGGCACTGGCAACCTAGCCTGTTCCCAGAGGCTTGGGCACACGCTGTCCCCTCTGAGTCCCAAACCACCTGAGCAACCTACCCACTCTGCAGCTCCATCTGAAAGGGTTTTCCAGGCCTCACTAGAAAGTTCTTGCAGGTATCCACTGGTCACCGTAATGCTGTGGGGATCCCCATGTCCCCCTTTCAGCTCTTGTGCCTCTCTGCCTCCCTCCCAATCACACTGCCAGGCACAAAACCCAGATGGAAGAGAGAAACAAAACAAAACAAAACAAAACCCTGCATCTACTCTTATCTGTCCCAAACTCCTTGCCAGATAAACCCAGTCTCAGCTAAAAACAAAAGTCAGCAAGCAGGTAGAGCTCAGGCCACAGACCGCTGGCCTCAACTCCGAGGCTTGAGCCACACCAGGGCAGAGCAGGCCACCCCGCCCCAACACATACACGTTGCAAGAAAGAAGGCCTGTTGGGGAAGGCTGACTCTGTCAGTTCCCCACCCCATGGGGAGCCCCAGACTGTGGTTTGCCACCTCTTGAGGTCCTCTTCCTAGACAGCTTCTTCAGCCAACGAAAATTATAAGAGCCAGAGTCCCGCATGGAACGGTTTGGGGAGGATGGACATCATTTTCTCTCCATCACAGACTAAAAGTACAGCATGAAACCTGGCAGGAAGGGGGTTTGGGGGCTCACTCAGGCAGCAGTTAGCACCCCTGCACTCCACCTCCGTGCTCCAGGAATTCCAAAGCCTCACAAACCCTCCCTTTGGGCTGGAGAAGCACATCGCCGGGGCCTGACTCCCTAAAACACTGCTTTCGTTTGGAAATAAATTCTTGGTCCCCAATTCAGACCTCATTGCGGCCAGGCCCTGTCCCAGGACCACAGCATGTATCCCCCGGTCGGCCCAGGGCCTTGTCCTGCACCCCAACTCAGGGGCCCAGCGCAGGTTTTCCGGACAAAGGACGGCAACTATGGGCTGCCAGAGGCTCCCGGCGGCCACCCCACCAATGTCGGCCGGGCTGGGATGAGTCGCCCCTGCCGGAGATGAGCAGCTCGCGGAGCCCTCGGAGCTGACAGGCCCAGCGGCGCGCAGAGCCGGCGGCGGCGCGGGCGCGGGCGCGGGCCTGGCCCGGCAGAGGGGATGGCCGGGCTCGAGGGCCGGGCGGCGGTGGGGAAGGAGGAGGACGAGAGGCGCTTACTGTTGGTAGTCTTGTTTGCAGTAAAGTTTCCGATCCCGGAAGTAGCAGCTGGTGGTGAGGGCTTGCTGACACGCCGCGCACTGCAAACACTCCTCGTGCCAGGACGACTCGTTGACTCGCATCAGGAAGCGGTCGGAGATGGGCCGCTGGCAGCCCTCGCAGACGGCGGGATGCGGGCAGTCGGAGCCTGCAGCGCACAGGACGAGAGCCGGGCCGTCAGCGCCGACCAGCCCGGCCCCGGCATCCTGGCCGCGCGGTGCCGCAGCCCCGGCTCCAAGGGCGAGGGCAGCCGGGCGCGCCGCCTGCGCTCCCCCGGCCACCGCGCCAAGGGCCGGGCAGCCTCAGCGAGTTCGTCCCAGTCCGCGGACTCGGGCGCGGAGAGGCCACGGGCCTCCAGCCTTGGCGCGGCGCTCTCCCCTCCTCCGGAGATCCAGCGCTTGGTGTTAACACGTATGAGAACAAGCACGGCGCGGAGTAGCCGGCTGGGACCGAGACAGCCGAGGTGAGGCTGGGGCGCTTCTGGCTGACACGCCCCATAGTGGCGTTCGTGGTCTTCTGTCCCTAATCTCCCCAAAAGCTACGGTTTGGGTGACTCAGGGGACATTTTCCTCTTAGAAGGTACCCCTCCCCAAGTGACCTGGCACCACTCCCAAGTTTGCCAAGGTGACCACTTGGGTCCTCCGTCACCCTCTGCTACCCGCCTCCTACCTCCTCCCTCCCGGGGTGGCAGCTGTAGAACCGAGGCCCGATGGGGATGCGGATGGCGGCTGGAGCTGTCCCGTCCACCCTCCTCCTAGGTGATGTCCCTGCATACCTCTGTCCCATCAGGATGCCTGTCTAGCTAGTTGCCCCTCTGTTGATCACTCCGAGTCTTCTCTCTGTGTTCCCCACATCCCCATGTCTTGCAAACCATTTCTTTTATCCGTTGGCCTGGACGCCTGTTTCCACCTCGGGACAAGGCCCCTGTCCCCTGCCCATGACCACTCGGGCGTTCCGACCCCGCACTCACCCAGCAGCACCCCCAGAGTGGCGGGCCCGGGGCGCAGGGCGTGCTCCTCCATCTTGATGCCGTCCAACATCTTGGCGCAGTCCGTCTGCCCGCGGGGAAAGCACCTCGACTCGGG
>NW_006441061.1:2908435-2909566 GCF_000325575.1 Pteropus alecto | reverse complement strand
ACTCCAGTGCCATGGTGCGCCGCAGGAGCCGCTCGGTTTAGAGCTGGGGCTGGCGGCGGAGGGATACTCCGGCCGGGAGCCGCCTCACCCCTCCTCAAACTTCCTGACATTTGAACTCATTGGAGCGCCTCGTATCCCTGCGCCGGGATGAGCCGGCGGCTCCACGTCAAATAGTGCCGTCGCCGCGCTTTTTTTTGCCCCGCTGGCCCCTCGCAGAAGTTTGGGTCGCCCTCCTAACAAATCCTTCTGCCCCACCCCCTTGAAAAATTGATCTGGGAGTTGGGGAATGAAGGCTTTCTTTTTTCTTTCTTGCCTTCTTTATTATTAATATTTTGTAAAGCACTGAGAGGAGTGGCCCCGAGCGAGGCCATACTGCGCAGACGGCGGGGAGCGCAGCTGCTCCATCAGGGGACGGCGCCGGCCAGGAGTGGCCGCCCGGGGACTCCGACTGCTGGCCGAGGTAGGACGCACCGGGCTGAGCTGGCGTCCCCCGGGCGGTGGCGCCTTCCTGAGGCCGGTTTGGTCCGCGAAGAGGGCTGTCTGCCGGGATTGAGGGACGGGGACCGGCGGGAAGAGAGACCTGCTGGCTCAGGACTTGCCAAAGGGGATCCTGGCCCAGGGATAGGGGAGTTGGGTCCAGCCTTGGGACGAAGGGTCCGGGAAGGCTTCAGAGGTGGCAAAGATTGACTGGAGGGGTGAGCGACGATTGCGGAGGATCCTCGGATCAAGAGTAAGGGACACTGGGCAGGCGAGGAAGGTGCTCAGGCGACGGAGGGTTTAGAGGAAGATTAAGTCTGCGAAAGGAGTCCTTAGGTAGGGGTGGGGGCGGTGGACGAGAAGCTGGACTCGCAGGATTTGGAGTGGTGGCCCCAGGGTTGGGGACTGAAGGTCCGGGACGACGTGGGTTCGGCCGCTCAAAGGAAACCGGATTGGCCGCTGGGTAGGCGATCTTCGGTGGCCGAGGGACCTGGCAAGGGGTCAGTAGCCCTCCCCTGGCAGGGACAGCACCCTGGCCAGACTGGGCAAAGTGAGCCTTGGTCTGGGGAGCGAAAACCCACAGAGACCAAGCGGCGGACTCCGGCGCCCGCGGGGCCTGGCACCCACCCGACCTGGCACCGGCGCTCGGTGCGC
>NW_006441061.1:2880776-2908332 GCF_000325575.1 Pteropus alecto | reverse complement strand
CGTGACCGGCTGTCTTCGGCCCCTGGGTCCCTACGGAGGGGCGGCTCGCCCGGGAGCGGACGGGGTGGGGGGGAACGATGCGGCCCAGGGGCCGGCGCGGGCTGACCCCGGGAACTGCTGCGGGGCGGCTCCCGCCCCTCCCAGAGTGGAGCAGCAGCGCGGAGCGGGGCGGGGGCGGAGGGCATGGGAGGCGGGTCCCCTGACCCCGCTGGAGGCGAGAGGGCGGATCGGATTTGGAGCCTGCGGGAGGCTAGGTCAGAAGTGGCCCCCTGTGCCGTGGGGCCCCGTGGAGGGGCCCGGCTTTGTGGAGGATTAGGGCCTCCCGCCACACCCCAGTACCTGCGTGTGTGTCGGTGAGTATCCGTGTGTGTCTGTGCGTGTCGACGCTTTCGCTTCTGAGGTTCTCGCTTACGTGTGCACTCGTGTCTCTGTGCACATACGATATTTCTGTGTTTCTGCGACTTTCTGGGCCCCGAATGTGTGAATCTGTTAATCTAGGTCTGATTTCCCTGCATCTGTGTGTGTATGTGTGACTCTGCGAATCCTACCGTGTCTGTCTTTTGTGGTTTTGTAGGTCTTTGTGTACGTCCCCGTGTTTGTCACTCTGAGGATGTGTATGAATTTGTGTGTCGCCTCGAAGCCTCTGTATTGTGTCTGGGATCCTTTCTGTATGTGTGTCCTTATGTCA
Organism: Pteropus alecto; assembly: GCF_000325575.1. Lineage (NCBI taxonomy): Eukaryota > Metazoa > Chordata > Mammalia > Chiroptera > Pteropodidae > Pteropus > Pteropus alecto. The sequence goes on along the minus strand of NW_006441061.1, from coordinate 2,907,644 downwards.
CCTTAGTGTGTCTGTGTGTATCTCCGAGTTTCTGAATAATTCTGTGTGCTTGGGTGTCTCAGAGTTTTGGGGGATTTGGGGGTGTGTGTGTACTATGTGTAGCTTTCCGTCTCCGTGTATTTCTCGGTGTCTTTGTGTGTCTGTATCCAGGACAGTTGATGAGTGGATGTGGAGTTTCTCTCACATGCCCTTGGTCCCCTGTTCTTGCAAACCCCAGGCCTCAAGCTCCCGAGGTTGGGCCTGGGCCGCCTTCTCCCGGCGTCTGGGGCGGGGGCGCGGCAGCGGCGGAGAGAAGCCGAGCCGCAAGGAGCGGGCGCGCAGAGCCCGGCTCAAGGCTGGCGGACCGACCGGGCAGATTCTGCCCTCTGCTGGCAGTGCTGCGTCCCTGCACCTGCTGGTGGGCGACAGCCTGTAGGTGAGAGGGTCCTGGTTCCCGGCCGAAAACCCTTCTTCAGAGCGCACTTGGGAATCCTCTCCGGTTTCAGGCCCTGCAGACCCGCTCTGCACCCCAGAGTCCCGGTGCACGGTTCCATCCGCGTCCCGCTGTCTCGCACTACCCACTTCGGCTGAATAGGGGTCTCTGTGCCCAGGCCTTCTGGGCTTCTCAGACCCTGGGACTGGCGTCCAGAGCCAAGTCGGAGCCACCGACTGTGTCCAGGGTCGCATTCCTGGGGCGCCGGCTGCCTGGGTCTCAGCGCGGGAGGGAGGACGTGCTATCTGCCCATCGGGTGCCGGTGGCTGGTCTGTCCTGGGGTGCACAGAATCTTGGCAGGTCACCGTGCATCCCTGCCTGAGTCACAGCCCACACCACCAGGACGGACAACGGGAGGGCCAACATCTGGAGGGCCAGCGTTGACGCTCAGGGGTACCCGCGGCTGCCCAGGTGCGGGCCCAAACCAAGCGGCCGTCCTCTCTGGTCCGGGAGTGGGGCTGCTTAGTCCTGGGATCCCCCCTCCACGTCCTCCCCGCTCACTGTCCATTCTTCCCTCCCCCCTCCCCCGCGTATCCGAGATCACCCTGTAGGTTCCGTTCCTTGCCCTTTGTCCCCGGTACCCGGGTCCCGCGTTCCCCCAGCTGAGTCGGCAGCCCCGGGTCCTTCGCATACAGGCGCTCAGAGGCCCCAGGTCTCTACCAAACAGTCGTGGCTCCCGAGCCTCCCGACCTCTTGCCCTGCTGAAGATGTGACCTGCTGGACGGTAGAACTCGGGCCTAAGCCGGGAGTCGGATACTACCCGTGGGCGGCGATTGGCCTCCTGCTCCGCCCGCCTGAGGCCAGGGCGATCTGGTATCTGGCGATGTCCCCGGCGATCCCGGACCCACGACGCCGGCGCTCCGGCTGACCCGGGATTCTCTCTGGCTCGGACTTCAGCGGCAGAAACAGTTTCAGATTTTCGTCACCTAAGGAAAGACCCAGTCGGCAGTTCCGAATCGCTTGCGAAGAAGCAAAAACGGAGAGCGAAGCTCTAGGGCGGGGAATCTCAGCTCCCCGAATCCTGTGGGCGCCCTATCTTCACGGAACCCTCCCCTGTCCCCACTTGGTCCTCTCCGTAGGGATTCGCACCCCATCCCCCCCATCCGTCCGCGCCTGAGCTACCAACCCCCCACGAGCCCGGCCGTGTGACCCCCCACCCCCGCCCCGCTCCCTGCGTGGAGCCCTGACCAGCTTCTGACCAGAGCCCAGCAGCAGGGTCCCCCCGCCAGTTTACGGCCCCAGGTGGAGGCGAGGATCCTCCGCAGGGACGGAGTAGAGGGCGTAGCCCGAGCCGGCGCCGCGGACCACGAAGGCGCAGAAGCTGCACGGGCGGCGATTCCACGTCGCCAGAGAGCGGCGGCTGCCGCAGCGCCCAGACGCGGCCTGAGTCGGGAGCCGGTGTTCCTGGGAAGCAGCCGGGGGTCAGGAGACCTGGTAGCTCCCGAAGCAGAGCTGGACAGCACCGACAGTGGTCCACTGTCCCCACGCTCCCCTCCCCTCGGCAGACTGCAGCCATGCTTGGCCCCAGGATACGTGGCTCTAAGGCTCAGGCCCCTTCTCAGCTAGCAGAGAGATGGACGTGTGTGATGCGGAACCCAGCAGCGTCCCACAGACCAGGGGAAAGCGTCAGAGAGCTCCCTGAGCCCCTGAGTCCGGTGGAGGCCCACAGAGAAAAGTGGCTCAGATGAGGTCCAAGCTGGGATCTCTCGGACTCAGGGCGGGGAGCAGGTTCTCTCCCTTCTGAGGTTTTGAAGGCTGAAGAGAGAGAGAGAGGCGGCAGGGGACGGGATTTTAGACAGAGTTTGCTGGTGAGGCACAGTGTGTGTGGCTCTGAGGCTGCACACGAGTGTGTCCTGTTGCAGTGTGGGGGACTGCCCAGTCCCAGCACAGCCCCTCTGTTCTCCCGGCAGCCGGGCCCCACCCTCAACCAGCTACTGGGGTCTCTGGCCACAGACCCATGACTTTTCAGCACAAGATCTGGGTCATTAGTCATGAGATTCCTCCCTGGTGGGTCAGGAGACCAGGCTTTCTCAGATCTAAAGGCTGCTGTCAGCTCAAGGCTGGTGCTTAGGGAGGGACAAACAGTGCCCTGGCTAGGTGGCCTAGTGCTAAGGTTTTCCACTGGCCAGGCGGGAATTAGGAGTGGTCAAGAGCAGGTCTCTGGGAGTCACCCAGGTCTAATTCAAGATCTGGTTCTGCTCTATGCTTCTGCACCTCAGCGTCCTCTCCTATAAAGTGGGCATTTATCCAACAGGGATGTGGAGAGGAAGAAATATAAGTGCTCACTACAGAGCTTGGCATATCATGGGCTTCTATGAATATTTGGTGAATAATTGATTGAAAGGGAGTCCCCAGGACTTGGGGACATCACGGCCCCTCTTCCAACCAGAGCCTGAGGAGAAACAGCCTACGCTCAGCCATCTACCTTCCTTTAGGGCAGGTGAGATTCGGATCCAGGCAGTTGGGAGCTGGGCCCAGGAGACCCCCAGACAGTGCCCAGACGTCCAGTGTGGACGGACTCAACCTTCACTGGCCCTGGCCGTGGAGCCCAGGGCCAGGGGTACCCAAGCCAGGCCCTTGGAAGGGAACAGAATTAAGAGTTCAGCCCACTGCATCAAAACCTGCCCGTGTGTGACTCTCAGGGCATCGTTTATATTTATTTTTTAAAAGGCACTTTCCTCAAGAATCTTTACATTTCTTACCCAGTGGATGGGCTGGGTTATTTCAGCAGCCTGTCTTAAACTAGGGGCTTCCCCGGCTGAGAACCTGAGCCACAACAAAGAGATGGCTGAGGACCATACTTGGAGCCATAAAAGCCCCATTAGGACACTAAGAATAACTCACAGAAAGACATTTTATATGAATTGGACACAAATTCACAAAAGCAAGAAAGTTCATTGGCCTCCCTTGGGAGGGTCCAGGCTGGGAAGGGGGCTGGGTGTGATTCGGGCCAGCGCCCGTCCTATTTGATCTTTATCTTAAATCCACTTCAAAACACGGGATCAGCGGAGTTGGAGGTTTGCCCCTTCCTGTAATTATTTGGTGTCTAGTAAAGTTTTTATGAGTGTCTGTGCAAATAAATGCATTTGATGTGCATTTGTTTTGGCTAGTGCTGCTTTATATAGGAGGCGTGTGCTTCTTCTGTTGGCCCTAGCAAAGAAAAGAATGAGAGTGAAAATAAAAATTAGACCGAGATATCAGGACCGGGCAGAGGGGCGGAGTCAGGGCGTTCCACTGCCCACCACCATCCCTCTGCTGGACTGGAGCTCCTGGGCACTGGGGATGATGCTGCCAGCTGAGTTTGCAGCCTTGGGGTTTGCTGACTGGAGTTGTGGGCCGGGAGGCGGGCTCAGTGAATTCCAGATTCTAGGAAGGCTTTTTGGAAGCAGAACTCGGCTGCCTTTTGATTACTGTCCTCTGGGTATTCTTGGTGAAGTAAAATGAATAATAGATAAGGGTGAGGTTTTGGGGTGTCTCTTTATCATTTGAGTGGCAGGGCATGCCTGTCTCTCTGGAATCTGAGCTCAGCAGTATCTGGCTGCAGGGTGAGGCAGGCTGACAGAGACTGGCTCCCAGCTCTCTCTGGACAGGGGAGCCAGGGTGGGGCAGGATGGGCGTTTCTTCTGTGTGGCTCGGGAAGCAGGGGTGCTCCCTAAGGGTGAGGAGCCAGTCCAGGGGATCATTCCATGCCCCTGTTTTGGGTGTTTGACTGGTGCCCAGATTGCAGCCTACAGGAGTGTTCAGTTGGGCCCACACTGGCTGTCTCTCCTCCCAGCACTGCGGTCTTGATTTATTTGTTCTAAAATTGTTTTAGCATTTTTATTGAACTACCATACACACATAGAGAAGTCCACAAAACATAAAATTACGAAGGGGACACACCCATGCCCCCCAACACCCAGGTCAAGGGTGAAGATGTTTCCAGCTCTCCAGAATCTCTCCTGCACCCGCCAAGGCATCACCCAGCCCTCCTCCAAGGAAACCACTGTCCTGGTTTCTATCACCATATATGAGGTTTGCCTGTTTTTGAATTTTATATAAATGAAATCATTCAGTATATACTCCTTATCATACTTTAATCATGAGATTTTACATGAAAATATGGATTTTTTCCCTTGAAAATCATAGGCCTGATAATCTTGAACCCTCATCGCTGCAGGGTGTGGATAATCTGGGCTTGAATTATTGTGCCCTCCCCGCAATTTACCCCATCACCCCCACCCCAGGCTGGACATTCACCCTCTTCCGTTTGCCAGGGGACATTTGTGTTGGTAACTCCCGTTGTAAACTTATATCTCTCCCCCATCTTCCAAGAGGAATCATTGTATGTACACTGGAGAAGCGCATCCAGAATTTTCTCTCATCCCAGTCCCTCCATCTGCATCTAGTATGCTCTGAGGTAGGAATCATGGGACTCTTTAATAGGTGAGGGAATCGGCGCCTCAGAGAGGTGAGGTCACTCACCCAGCATCACACAGCACTGTACGTATCCAATCCTGGGTTTGAACCTGGATTGGCTGGACTCGGAACCCCAGGCTCTTGTCACCTCCCTACGTGGCTCCTCTGGGCATCCGGGTCCAGGCGTGAACAACCCCCTCCTGTCTCTTTCCAGCAGGGTGGAAGTTGGATGTTTTCCAAGGGAAACGCTGGGAAACAAAACCTAAAACAAAATAAGGCAGGGATGTTTCCCAGGCCCCAGCGGCCTAACCTTGGGTGATGCAAGTCCCGTCTGGGATGGGCTGGTTTGGACTGGTGCAGCCTCCCAGATGCATCAAGGGAGGGGTCGCATGCCATTCGCCGAGTATCCGCCACATACACGCAGGCACTCCTACGTGTCATTCCTGAATGCTCGCGAAGCGCCTCCAAGGGAGGCGTTATTATTTAGCTCCACTCTACATATGAGAACACTGAGGTTCAGGTAGGTCGAATGTCTTGCCCTGGACAAGTGTGTGGGTGGCTGTGCTGGGTTTTGGATGCGTTCAGTGTGACTTCAGTGCCTTTGCTCTGTGCCACATTAGCCTCGTTGCTCACCTTGGCTCAGCCTTCTTACCTGAGCCATCTGCACCCTCCCATTGTGGTGGAGGTGCGGCCAGCCACTTCCTCTTGGGTGCTGAAAGATTCTGGAGTCTGACTGGCATGGCCTGGGGCTTAGTTTCAGGACCCATGTGGTGGTTCTCAGGGCCTTAGATTCTTCATCTGGAAAATAGGGATATTACTACTTTCCCTTACTATTTGGGAATTGAATTGTGGGATTTTTAATCTAAAATCAGCAGTGGCCTGTTAGAGGGGGTGGGGGCAGGTCACTGGATGTGCAAAGGTCCTGGGGTAGGAAAGAACTTGATCCATTGGAAACATGTATGTCTCGGTCAGCAAGGATGTGGCTGCAGGAATGGGCAGGAGCCTGACCACAGGGCATTGTGGGTCACGGTGAGGAGTGTGGACTTGAACCTGAGGGCAGTGGGAGGCCATGGGTTTAAACAGTGTAGTGCCACGATCATTTGTTTTTTAGGAAGAAGATCTCTCTGGCTGCAGTGAGGGGCGAGACCAGAGGCAGGAGGCCAAGTGAGGAGGCCTTGGGTTTCAATATCCCTTTTGTATGGAATGAGGCTGGGCGGTCCTCCGAGCAGGCCTCATCCTCTAATTTCCCATAGAGGTTGTGTTTCCAGATTCAGCGTTTCATGTTACACAGAGTTATTCTTTCTGGAATGTGTCCCCCGAGCAACCCCGCTGGACCCTCCTTAGAAGGAGGGGCTCTTCTGAATGCGAGATGCACATTTATGCAAAAAAGTAGGGCGTCCCAGTCTCTGGGCTTGGCTGTGTCTGTCCCCCAAACAGTCCAGCAACCAACTGGCGGAGCAGCGCGCCCAGGACCCGGGACAGGCTACGGACGTCAGTAATAACAATAATAGTGATGATGATTATAATTAACCTTTATCGATGACTTACTGTGATGGGCCCTCGTGAACCCTCTGACCTCTGCGATCTCATGGAGTCCCAAGCCAGCCTGGGAGGGGACTGGCATTGATATGCACTGGGCAGATGAGGAAAGCGAGGCTTGCAGGGGGAGCGCCTTGCTCATCGCTACCGAGGGGCAGAGCCAAGCCTGTAGCCCCTGCCCTTACATTGCCACCTGTGGGTGCTGGGCGGCCTCGGAAGGGTGGCGAGCCAGCGCGTTGGTGCCTCGTGAGATCCAGGCAGCCCTGCAACTGTTCCCAGTGCACAGAATTCCAGAGAATTCCATCCCTGCATCCTGGCTTCCACCTACACACACTTCAGCCCACACAATCTGCCCGGCCGAGTTATTCTCCCTGGAAGAGCTTGGTGATCGGACTTTTCCAAACCCAGGAAAAGCCTCCAAGTCTAGAATCCTCCCAATGGCCTCTAAGGCCTCCTGGCCCGTGTCCACCTCCCTGGCCTCATCTCTGTCTCGTTCCCCTCTGCTCTCTGCACTCTTCGCCAGACGAGTTGGCCTTATTTCAGCTTCTCCAGCAGCCCATGCTCTGTCCCGCCTGCAGGCTCTGAGCAGGCTCTGAGCAGGCTCTCTCTCCCCTCTGCCTGGAAGGCCCTGTCCACTCCCTTTTTCTAACTTACTCCTTTCTATTCATCCTTTCTGTCTCAGCGTAAATGTCACCACCTCCCAGAAGCTTTCCTTCACCTCCTGGACCAGCTGAAGCTGTGGACCTCTTACATGTTTTCGGCAACATGTGTTTTTCCCTCCAGCTGAGATCGGACTGTCTGTTTTCCCCACCCCTCCTGTGCAATATCAGGGAGAAACCCCGGAAGGATCCGTAAGAAGGGATGGGGAGGGCACCCTTCAATGTCAAGGCCATGGGAGGGGTTCTGTAAGGTGGGAAGGGGACAAGTGCTCTTGAGATAACATGGTCCACATTGTGCGGCCTCGGTGGTTGCGCATAAGCCTCTCCCGTGTAGACCGTTCCACCCCTGAGGACTCAGGCGAGAAATGACTTCCCACGGCATAAGATGAGTTCGATTGCTGGTCCTGAGTGATCACCCCCTTTCCTTCATCCTCTTTCAAGGATGAGAGAGGAGAAATGCTTGGATTCATAACCCATGCTGGAGAAGATGAGAAAGGAGACTTGGGCTTGCTAGGTTCTCGGGGAGGGTGGGCCGTCCCGGGAAATGGAGGAGGCAGGGTCTTGAGGGTGGGGAGGAGCTCAGAGGCCTGGGTTTGGGACGGGGGATGGTGAGGAAAGGTGAGTCTGCTCTCAGGGGATTCTCCATGGCACTCTAGAGGCAACTCACGGGGGCGTTGTGATGGTCTCACACGGCGCAAGGGGGCATGAGGACTTGGCCAGGCGCCTGGTCCCCATCAGAAGCACCCAATGCATGCTGGTGACTGTCAAGATTCTGCCCTCTAGGCCTCGAGCCCTTGTCTGCCCCCAGCTGTGGGCAGGGCCCTGCAGGCCAGCATCCCAGGGAGGGAGCTTGTTGTGGGGGCAACTGGAACGTGACAGCTTGGGGGAGCCCTGCAAAGAGAACACTGGTGTTGGGATGTTCGGGGTGTTGGGATGCAAGAACGAATTTTAAAAAAATTGTTTCTCTGAGAGGCTCATTTCTTTTTAATAGAAGAAATTAAAATATGCACAGACATGAGGCTTTTAGATGTTAAATGCTCTCAGTACGTATGGAGCACACTGGGGAGGAGACCAAGCTTTGTGGGAGTCTCGGGGCCCGGAGCTCTGGGTTCTAGGCTGCCTGGGAGCCCGAAACAGCCTCGAACTGCTCGACAGGGCTAGGGGTGTTCAAGGAGAGCTGGCCCGTGGGGACAGTAGTGATGAAAAATGATTCCACGTGTGCCCTGACCCTGGAGAAGGGAGGGAAGGCACATTTGTATTTTCCTAATGAGAAGATCCCCCAAATGTTGCTGGCCAATACAAGAATCTAAATTCGAGACGACGGAACAGTCAAATGTCTACTTAAAATATTAAGTTTATGAGTTGGGTATTACCTACAAAATTGTGACCAAAATTTTGGCTATAATTTTGGATGCTTATACAAGTAACTTGACATGGGTTAAAAAGAGATGATAGCTATAAATATTGATTTTTTTTCTTGCAGTTTCTGAGGCAGTTTAATTTCAAACTCTTCACTTGCATTTCTTTCTTTTTAATGGTTATTTTTAATTATGATAAAATCACATAACATAAAACTTACCATCTTAACCATTTTTAAGTGTACAGTTCAGTTTCATTAAGTACCTTCACATTGTTGGGCAAACATCACCACTATCTATTCCTAGAACTATTTTTTATCTTGCAAAACAAATTCTGTGTCCATTAAACAACAACTCCCAGTCTCTCTTCCCCTGAGCCCCTGGAAACCATCATTCTACTTCCTGTCCCTAAGAATTTGATGACTCTAGGTAACCTCATAGAGGTGGAATCATATATATTTGTCCATTTGCGACTGGCTTATTCCACTTAACATAACGTCCTCAAGGTTCATCTATGTTATAGCACATGTTAGAAATTCCTTCTTTTTTAAGACTGAATAATATTTCATTGTACGTTTATAGCACATTTTATTTGTCCGTCAAATGTCGATGTACACTCAGTTGCTTCCATCCTTGGCTATTGTGAATAATGCTGCTATGAACATGGGGATGCAAATGTCTTTTCAAATTTCCGCTTTTGTTTCTTTTGGGTATATACCCAGGAGTGGAATTGCTGGGTCAATATGGTGATTCTGTTTTAATTTTTTGAAGAACCGCTGTACTATTTGGCACCGTGGCTGCACCATTTTACATTCCCGCTGACAGGCACGAGGGTCCCCAATTTCTCCATGCCCTCTGTTTTTTTTGAGAATAGCATCCTAATGGCGTGAGATAGTAACTCATTGTGTTTTTTTATTTTCCTAATGAATAGTGATGCATCTTTTCATGTGCTCGTCGGTCGTTGGCATATCTTCTTTGAAGAAATGTCAATTCAAGTCTTTTGCTCTTTTTTTTTGTTGTTCTCGAGTTGTAGCAGTTCTTTATGAATTCTGGATATCAACCCCTTACTGGATATATGATTTGCAAATATTTTCTCCCATATGATGTGCTGCCTCTTTACTCTGTGTCCTTTGATGCACAGAAGTTTTTCATTTGGAAGTCCAATTTATCTATTTTTGCTTTTGTTATCTGTGCTTCACCTGCGCTTTTGAATCTGTGTCTTCTAGTCACCACTTGTCATTAGTAACTACTTCTCAAGATGGCCAGTATCATTTTGCAGAGCACCTATCTCCACTTCTGTCTGAGTTGTTTGACATATGGCGTATGGATGGTGCTGTCATTATCCCACGCCACAGATACCTCTTTGCCAAACATTACTCCACTAGGTTATACTTATTCCTGTTGTAGGTATGAATCCATAATCTGCACAGCTTCTCTATCATATTATAAAGTAGACTGTAAAGTCTTGTTTGCAACAGTATCCAACCCCTGCTTGTGTGAGGCCACTCTCTCAGGAGAAATTCTAAAGCTACACAAAATTACTTTATCTCTGTTAGCCCCTTCATCAGGTTACTGCGATGAACATCCAAAATGAGCGTCAAGTGAGGTCATTTCAGGCTAATGCATCTTCTGCAAACAGCGTTCTGTTGGTCAAAATGAAATAATTGCGAAAGTGTCCCATACTACAACATGCTCTGTAAAGAGGCAAATATAATAATTTTTTGAGGAAAAGCCCTACTTTATATTCTGGTTATATTATAATAATAATAATAATAATAATAATAATAATAATAATAAAAAATAACAGCAGCAGCAGCAGAAATAACCATCGTTCGTGGGTACCACGCCACCCTGGCATTAAGCCCACCCAGTGCTTCGTACACGATCTTGCACTGAGTCCACACCACAGCCTTATGAGGAAGGTGCTCTTATGGTCCCCAATGTACGGATGGAGAAAGTGAGGCTCAGGCAGCTGGAGGCACATGTTGAAAGAGCTGGGATTCGAACCTCTGTCTCTCAGAGCCCAGGCTCTTAATCACTACATCAGTCTGCTTTTATCCACCTGGTTTACGCCTGGCTGGGAGCACCTGGCACTGCTTGTGACCCAGAGAGCACCCCGCCCAGGAGGCTGGGCTTAGAACACTCTCCTACCCCGCTCATGCAAAGCTGGCTGCAGAGCGGGGGCCCCAAACCCAGCTTTGCTCCCTTCGCTTGGTAGTTGGTGGTCCTTCCCCGGGTGCAGGCTTATGGGGTGGGGGCATCACACGAGGTCCCTCCTCACCCCTGTAGGTTAGAACCAACTCACCCATGGGCACCAGAGGGAAGGAGGAGTATTGGGAAGAGAGTTGCCACTCACGCCACATTTTACACACAGAGGTGAAAACAAAAACATCAGAGGCACGAAGAAGCCTGGGTTGCTTTCGCCTTTCTTAAAAGCAGCTTTTATTTTAAATTTTTTTAGTGAGATTTTTTTTATTATGAAAAATTTCAGACTTATATAACAGTAGAGAGAGTAGTGTACCGATCACCTGACTTCAACAATCACAACATGCCCACTCCCCCGATCCCAGCCGATTATTTCGAAGCAAATCCCGGACACTGTAACATTTCGACCATAACTATTTCGGTATCTCTTTCTAAAAAATAAGGAAATCGTAAAAAAAAAAAGGATTATAGCTATAATACCGTTATCATACCTGGAGAAATTATTATCATCACACATATTCGGTTAATGTTTACATTTTCCTGATTGTCTCATAAACTTCATGAATGTTTTGTACACTTGATAAAAAAGTCCATACAACTCCATACACGTCTCTTTAATCTATAGTCTCTCTCTCCTCCTCTGTCTCTCTCTCTCTCCCCCTCCCTTCCCTCCCCTCCCCGCCGGCCATTTATTTGTGGAAGGAACCTGGTTGCTCGTCCTGCAGAGTTTTCCCCAGTCTGGTAGTGCTGCTCGTATTCCTGTGGGGTCCTTTAGCGTGTTCCTCTGTCCTCTATAGTGTCTGTATTTAGCTCTAGAGGCTTGATCAGGTGCAGGCCGATATTGGCTCATCAGTCGTAGCAAACGGGTCTCACTAACGCAAGGTGTTGCCAATAGGGGAAACTGGAAGGGAGAGGGAGAGGGAGGGGGATATGGGACTCTCTGCACTTTCTGCTCAATTTTTCTGTGAACCTAAAACTGCTCGCAGAGCAAAGCATGTTAATTGATCAAAAATACATCATGAGTTCATACTGACACTTGTAATTTAAATTCATGATGATAGCATTTTTACGTAAGCCTCATCTGTTTGACCTCGGTATATTCTTTCTCCCACGCGGTTTGTTCTTTCCTCCCAGTGAAAAATATACTTATTTGCCAAGTCCTCCCTCCATACAACATTCTCAGGTAAGAATATCAATACCACCAACACTGTAATTATTGATTTTTTTTTTCTCTTTTGCAGTTTCTTCATTTATTTTTGCTTTGCCTTTGGGGAATATCTTATTGGGGATGCATAGTCACAATTACTGTGCTTTAGTCGCCTGGAGTAATCCTCTCCGGGTGGTTATCAACCAACTTGCCATCAGTGAGCTTTTTGTTTGTTTGTTTTGCTTCGGACATTTGGAGTTCCTTTTTGAAAGGTTTAACCTCGTGTTATGGTCGTGAGATGTTTGCCTGGTTTCCGAGACGGATCTACAAAATGTGGAACATGGCAAGTGGTCTGGCTTCCAACTCCGCCCCTCTGCGCTGTTCCCTTTCTCTCCCTTTAAGTCATTTTTTCTGCTCCCACGTCTTGGTTTGTCTTTTCCTTTTAAAGTTTAACACCTCCTCTTTTCTTAGATAAATGGGAGTATAATCTACACACCCTTCTCTAAATGTGAAACCAAATTTCGTTCTTGTCAAGCTCCCGATACTTGCGGGGAAAGACCTGACCCCAGGCTTTGTATACCATCATAATCCACCCAATTCGAAATAAATTATTTCTGTTATTAGTGACAGTTCCCAGGCGTTGGATCAAAGACTTTCAAACGACCTCATGAAGTAGGTATTATCCCCCTATTTTTCAAAGGTGGAAACTGGAACCCAAGGAGCTGGAATTTGAACTCACATCTCTCTGGTTTCGCTCACTTGCTCATCAGTATTTCTGTAGCGCCTGACTGTTTCGGACCCCATCCCAAGTACTGAGATATGGAGGCGAATTAGACAGGGTCTTGCCTTCACGGCCACGCACACACCTATCGGGGTCATTCATGTCTGAGCAGACAATTATGGTATAGGACTATCTGTTCATCTGTCGGTCTGCCCGCTGCGCAGGGAACTCCTCCAGAAGTCCGCTTCGAAGCAAGAGCCCCGCACAGCAGAAATCGATGGAAGTTTGTCGCATGAATAAATGAGTGAATAAAGAAAGAGGGTTAAAAGAAAAACAGAGCTCGAGGTTGTTATGGAAGTCTTATGCCTCTTATACTTGGAAACCTTTGTAAAAATTTAATAACTTTTAAGTGATGGATACGATATACTTCATTATAGAAAATTTGGAAAGTATAGAAAGGAACAAAAGAAAATGTAATTCATAATATTAGCCCCAGAGTTAGTCATTTTATTTATTCCGTTGGTTTTTCTTATGTATGGATATATATTTTTAAGAAACAACATTTGGATCATTCTAGATATAGACCTCTATAGTCTGCATTAAAGAGAAAAGATCACTAAGAATATATTGTGAACATTCTAACTGAACATCCTTTAAACCAAAGTGTCTGCTTAGACACCAGTGATGGCAGCCTTTACCATGTAAAATAATTATAAACTCAAGATTAAGACTGAAATCACAATGGAAAGACTCTTTAGCAGGTGTCTAGGTGTTGTGCTGTGGCTCAGCCCCCATCGCACGGTCTGTGACCATGTAAAATAATTATAAACTCAAGATTAAGACTAAAATCACAATGGAAAGACTCTTTAGCAGGTGCTGTAGCTCAGCCGTCATCGCACAGTCTGTCCCCAGCAAATGCCCAGGGACGTGCTGGGAGGACGTAGCCAGCGGCATCTGCCTTCCTCGCTTCCTTGAACACTTGAAGTAATATTATCGGCACATTCGCTTTCTACAGTTCTGATCTTTGTAAGTACCACCAAAATCCTCTCTTGGCTGCAAAGGAACTATGACAGTCATCAAAGTGTATGATCGAGGGCTGGCTCTGGAGGCTGACGCAACCTAAGCCCTGCTCTACCTGAGATGACTGTGTGACCTTGATAAAAGAACCTCACCTCTCTGTGCTTCAGTTCCCTCATCTGTAACACAGGGCAGCAACTGTTCTCGCCTCCACAGGTGGTCGCGAGGAATCGATAGCACAATGCCTGGCACATGACAAGCCATCAATAAATATCAGATATTGTTATCGTAACTTGTGTGTTTGGAGCGTCTTTTTTTTCTGAGCTGCACTTGCCATTTGCTGGTGTCAGGGCTGCTCTTGGCAACTTGATGGAAAGATACGAAGCAACTGCATGGTCACCATCTTGGAGGGAAGCGTCGGGCCCAAGTGTCTCATGCGTGTCCTGACCCCGCCCTCACCTTAAGCAGCCAAGCACCACAAATCCATTGACGGTTGTTTATGAGTTTATTTTGTTTCTAAGTTAATCGTGATACTATTCAAGTAATTACAGAAAACAATATTGTTTAGTAAATAAGTTTATGATCTTTAGAGTTAGACGATGGGGCGTTCAGGTCCCCGCCCCCTTTACTTACTCTCCGAATGACTTTGAACAAACTACTTCCCATCTCCGGACCCCAGCTTCTTCATCGGTAAATTGATGATAATTGTGGCGGACGGCTTTTTCTTCCTCCCATACAGCATCTATTACTCTGCTTCTGCTTCTGCTTTGGCTACGATTTCACTCCCTGGGTCCATGACTGCGGCGTGTGACCCAGGCTCAAGCCGACCAGTGCGTTTCATCACCCGACCACAGAGACTGGTTCGTGGTGGTCATGTGACCCAAGCCAGTCCAGTGCCGTGTCCTTTAGGGCTTCTGCTCGAACCACTTCTTTTCCATAGCCTTGCAGTTTTGAGGGTATGACTGGCCCCTGCCACAAAGCCATCTTGCTCCCAAATGGGATTGGTCGTCTGAGAATGGGGCTGGCTCGGAGGAGTAGAACCAAGAGAAACCCACCGTGGGAGACAACTTTTGAGTCCCTGCATGAAGCCAATCATAATTTTCCATGGACGGGAGCTAAATAATCTTTCTTTGCTTAAGCCAGTTTGAGCGGGAAATTCTGTCACTTTCAACTGAAAGATTCCTGCCTGATGAAGCAATAGTACCTGTCTCCCAGAGTTGTTATAAGGATTAGATAAGAAAACATATAGAAAGCCCTTGATACGGTGCTTGGCACAAAGTAAGTGCTTAATAAATTGTTTATACTGTTGTTGTTAAAACTTTGTAAAAAAGCAAGAAAATGCAGATGAAACAAAAAGAAAATCAGGGAAAAAGTATACATTATTCCTGAAGTCACCTCTTAGGGATAATCGGGTAAATATTTTGAATTATTTTTCTTCCAGGTGTTTGCGTACACATACTCATTTATAAAAACTCAGACGGAATAATTCTCTAATACTGTATCATACCTGTTTCACTCAGGCAGAAATCAAACACACCGTAAAGATGCATCTCGCAGCACAGTCATTCGTAATGGCTGCACAGCATTTCATGTTTTTGTTATACAGTCAGATTACTGCCAAGTTATTTTTATATGAATGATGCCGTGATGTTCTCTATTATCTATCAATCAATTGATCTCTATATTTGTGCATTTCATAAATTTCTAATGATCAATTTTGAAGACTAGGATTGTAGAGTCAAAGCATTTTACAGATTTAAAAACCTACATTGTAATTTTTTGGAAGTGTTTGATTTTTGAATAAAATGCATGTCTTAGTCCCTTTAGGCTGCTATAACAGAATACCAGAGATTGAGTGGCTTATAAACAATAGAAATTTATTTCTTACAGTTCTGGAGGCTCAGAAGTCCAAGGTCATGCTGCCGGAAGATTTGGTGTCCGTGTCCAGCGAGGACTTGCTTCCTGGGTCATAGATACCCACCTTCTCGCACCGTCCTCACATGGTGGGAGGGGTGAGGAAGGTCTCTGAGGCCTTTTTTATAAGGGCACTAATCCTATTCATGAGGTCTCCACCCTCATGACCTAATGATTTCTCAAAGGCCTCAACTCCAGATACCATCACATTGGGGATTAGGTTTCGATATATGAGTTTTGAAGAGACACATAACAATACATTATTAAACATTGAAATGTCTTTTCCAGACAACAAGGAGCCCAGTTCTGTGGGCTTCAAATCTTGCTCAGCATCAGATACTTTGACAGCTCCGATGTCATGAATCCTCACGATTTCCCCACAGGAAAGGGGCTGTGATCACCATAACTCCGACATCATCAACCTGTGATGACAATAAGCTGGATGCTAGCTCTGAGCCTCAGCCTCTTGACTCAAGAGACCAAGGGCCTTGCAGAGCCCCATTCTCAGGGAGACCCCAAAGGGTGTGTAATGTGCACCTGCAAGTAAGTAAGTGCTGGCTGTCATTTTATTCTGGAAGAAGAAAGTTGCATTTCTATGCAGATGACATGATTATCTATGCAGAAAATCCAATCTCATCTACAGAAAAGCTCCTAAAACTATTAAGTGAGTTTAGTAAGGTTGCAAGACACAAGATCAAAATACAAAAATCAATTGTATTTCTATATACTAGCAGCGAACAACCATAAATTAAGTCTTTTAAAACTGCGTTATTGAGATATAACCCTCATAAATCCCGATTGTCATTTGACAGCTTCTACCACTGTGTTTTTTCTGAACCAAGTTCACCACCGTGGCCACTGGCTGAGACTCCACCATGGCCCACTGTCCACGCAGAGCTGCCCTTCCCTGTGGACTTCCTGTGTTCTGATGACCTTGGAAGGGAAGACGAGGTCACTCTTCTGACCTCTATGTTGTAGGGGGCCCCACGGCAGGGTTGCTTGGGCACACAAAGGGCTGGAGTATAGTGAAACGGGGTTTCCTTCCACACAGACCCTTTCTTTCCGGGGAGAGTCGTATCCACGCTGGTGTCGACACTGCCAGCCAGAGCAGCCGCGTCCTGTCCATGCCCCTCTCTGCTCCTCGGGCCCTGTGCTGAGTCTCCCTCTTTTTCTCGCTCAGGGCCCACGACGCCTCCCCCAAACCCTGCTCCTATCACTCCAGCTCCCTTGTCCCCCAGCCTGTCACATGTCTGAACCCACTGAGGGTGTGCCTCACATCTGCTCCAGGACACTGTCCACTCCTCAGTGGGTATAAGTAGCTGCCGAGCTATCGTTGCTGAACTTGGATGTGGCTGCCCCTTGGTCCCAGCTGGATGGTTCGTTCTGTGACCCAGATGCAGACACGGAGGCTCTAAGAGGACTTCACCTGCCCAAAGTCTCACGGCCAGTTACGATGGGCTAGAATTTGCACCATTTCCACCCCCGGGTTCTGTGCCAGTTCTGCCATGTCCTCCAGGGCCCGTCTATTTCCTGCCCGTTCTTAAAACCCACAATCCGAGCTCTGAGCGTGGAGGCTGCTGGGCGAAGTGTGAGGTGGGTGAATGGCATAGCGCTCTATGCAAGGGCGACTAGGTGGCTTTCCCCCTCCATGACCCTGGACTCTAGACCCTGCACGCTCTGTCCCCAGGGCCACCATTGGAATCTCCTCTCCCTTGAATCCTACCACAGATCCGGCTTTCTGTCCTTGGAGTGCCTGCGTTTGAAGGTCCTTCACCTGCCTTGCCCCGCGTGATGCTAGGATAGGGTTGGACAGGAGGGAGGCTGGATTTTGATAGGCAGCTGAGCTCTCTGGGCTGTAGGCTTGGCCCCCTCCCCGCCTCCCCATCCCAGCTGGCTTCAGAAGGGAAGCAAGGGGGTGGGGGGTGGGGGGGGCAACTTCACAGGGAAACTTTTGTTCTTACCCAGAACAGACACAGGCTGGGGACCGAGCTTCCCCTTGGCTGCCACAGAGACCAGGGCCACTTGAGTTCATGTTTATTTTCACAGTGTGGATTCCATGGAGATAATCGTCCCTGACAGGGACATCCTGGGAAGAAGGGCTCGGGCCTCCGTGGAGCGCCTACTATGTGCTAGGCCCAAGACAGGCGGGAGCCAATGAAATCCTTAAACCAGCCCCAGGGAGTAGACCCGGGACCCCACTCGACTGAGGAGGAGGTAGCCAAAATTCCGAGAGCGGAAGCTCCTTGCCCAAGGTCACACAGCAGGTGAGTGGAGATCTGGAGGGGGAGGCCACCTACTCCCCCAGGGCTCTTCTGCTTTGTGCCTGAATTACAGTCGGAGGAACTTGCTCTCCCTGGGGTCTCATGGAGGGAGTCTGGGGCTCGCCACAGGCCAGGTTCCTGAAGCAGGATGGGTAAACGTATGGGTGTCTTTTTCAAGGGGTTCCAGTCCCAGCCGAGGCCATGAGCGAGCAACATGGCCCTCTGGGCCTCACCGTCCCCCGCGTAACAACAGTGTCTCTCGCCGGAGAGCGTGCAGGTGGGCGGGACGTAAGGACTCAGTGGTGATCATTGCTAATGTCATTACTGCTCTTCTTCTGTCTCACCCAGGCCCAAACCTTCGGGGTCACTGCCGGCCCTGAAGTGTCCTACCAGACAGGCCAATACTGTTTCCATATAGAAACTTTTTCTGCTGAGGCCATGACGGCTGGGAAAGGAGGGCTGACCTGTGTCTGAAACTCCGCGGCCGGTCTTCCCTGAGGAAGAAACCAGGAATGTCACAAGGAATCACGCGCTGCCCCCCGCCCCGCCCCCAGGCTGGGCCACCACCCTGGGCCACCACCCTTCGCCCTCCTGAATCCTCCTCATGGGGACACCAGACCACCCGTCCTCCTGCCGGCCGTGGCCCAGGGCTTCCCCCAGATCCACCCTCCCCGTTATTTATTTATTTTTCTGTATTTACTTTTCCTGTCAATTTATTTTATTTCTGAAATACACATCGAAGCCCCCAAACAGACCCCGCTCACCAGGCCAGTTACGAGCAGGGCCGGTAAGAGCAGCATCTGACGCGTGGAGACCCCAGGAAACTGGCGAATCAAAACCAAACATGGAACCAATAAAATCTTTAACCCGACACTACAAACTTCCCACAGACTTCAGAGAAATACCTCGAGAAGTGCATGACCTCTTAGTTTCTCCCCAAGGCTACCTCCTCCTCCAGCGGGGTCTTTCTAAAATACAGATTTGACCTTGTCACTTCCCGGCTTCAAAACCCTTCGATAGCTCCTCATTATTTATTATTCTTATTCGCTAACATTTATCGAGGTCCTCTGCTCGCGGGGTCCTGTGCCGAATGCCTTTCGTGCATTTGTTCCCGTGGGACAGGGACTGTTGCTCTCCGGGTCTCGGGGATGCGGGAACAGCCATGTAGGGGGACTGTGGGGTCACCAGCTGGCGAGTGGCAGAGCTGGGATGCAAACCGAGGTCAGTGTGAATCCAGAGCCTGTGCCTCGCTACCCGTCTGCGGCACAGCCGGATGCTTCGGCTCGCCCTTGAGGAGCCCTGTGGCCCTGGGCACACGACCCCCAGCTCCCTCGTGTCACACTGCTTCTTCCTCTGCCCTCTCTGGCTTGACCCTCCCAGCCTCTCGCTTTTGTCCCTCTGTCTCGATGTCCTCCACAGAAACCTCCTTGCCTCCAGGAACCCGTCGGCCCCTGTGACTTAAACCTCTGAATCGCCAGCAGCTCTTTAAGTTTCCCATTTTGGAGCAGAGACCTTCCCTTGAACTTGAGCCTCCTGCTAGCTACTTTCTTCCAGCTCTCTTTCCATCTGCTGCCAAGTTTTTAAAAGACCAGTGTGTGGACCCTGTCTTTGCCCACCTCCTCATCTCTATTCACCCCTCGGTCCTTTGCGCGCCAACCTCTGCCCTCCCCTCCCCTGAAATGGCTCCTGGCGAGGCCACTCTGACCTCCACGTCGGCTAGTCCATTTGTTAGGTTTTTAGTCTTCATCTTGCACCCCGAACCCTTTTTTCCTTTGGTTCACCACGTACCTCCGGCTGCCCCTTGTCATCTCTGCTTCTTGTCATCTCCTCCTTTGCTCCACGTTCTGAGTATTGGTGTGCCTCAGTGTTCTAACTCAGACCCGCAGCCCACCCTCCCCAGGGACCTCGGCCAGTGCGACCACAGGGTGATGTCCACGCCTGCACCCCACTGCTGGCTCACCTCCCGATGCACATAGACAGCTGCCTCCGGTCTCTTCGCTGGGACCCCTCACAGGGCCATCGGGCTTTGCGCATGCCCGAGCTACTCCTTACCCAGGAGGAACCCCTCCCGGGCTTCCCATCTTACCAGAGGGCACCGCAGTCAGCCCCACCCAGGTGTGCATCCTGGAGCACCCTGCAGACTTCTTCCTCCTCTCCATTCTCCATGCCTCTCGCTCCACGCCAGGCACCAAGCCCTCCGACTCCACCCCGCACACATCCTGGGTCCCTCCGCCTCCTTGGTGTCCCCCAGGTCACCGTCCTCATTCAGGTCATCATAGTCTCAGCCTCTTCACATCTCCAGCCTTCTCCCTGCAAAGTTATCCCATCATACACAGCGCAATCTTTCTCAAATGCAAATTCGATCTGGTTCTATCCTTTAATGGCTTTCACACAAAAACCCACCTCAATAAAACCCATCGCGACGTGGCCCCTGCCGGCTCCTCCGTCCTACGTTCTTGCTGTGGGTTCCCGGATCAGTTCACTCACCTCTTGCCAATCACCCACACTCGACAGCAACATAAGTGATGCGTAGGAATCCATCACGCCAGGCTCTCCCGCCTCCCTGCTTTTACAGGAGCTGCTCTTTCTGTCTTAAACACACTCCCCCTCGGGTCCTCCAGGCAAACTACTGTTCATTTTCAAGTCGTCACTCAAATGTCACCCCTTTAGCTTCCCCTGAAAGATTCAGGTGCTCCTCCTTTGGTCCTACTGGAGCTTATACAGGCATCCACGGAAGCGAGCGTTCATTATGTTGTCATGGTCTTGTTATCTCTCCCCTGTTCCCCGACTGGATGGGGAGTTTCCTAGGGGTTGGACTCCAGGAGGATTTAACCCTGGGTCTCTAAGCTCAGCCCAGGGCCTGGCACAGAGAAGGAGCTACACAAATATCTGTTGGATTGTCTTTAGTTCAGAAAAGGAAAAAAAAAACAAGATAAAACTGGACTGAAAGTTTGGTGGATCACCTGGGTGAGGCTGGGAGGACCAACAGCCAGGGGCTGGTCAACTGAGGCATCAAGCCAGAGCCACACTTGGGGGTCTCTTGGGCAGTCTAATCCACATCCCCTCTACACACTTCCTGGGTGCGGAGAGTTCCAGGGACTCTGGGATGAGAATTGTGCTTCCAGTCTCCTGGATGAGTCGGGAGTCACCCCTGCCTGGGGCATCTGGAGCCAGACGGGCCTGGCTTTAAATCCCAGCTGTGAGACCTTGGGCAAGTCTCTTCACCTCTCTAAACCTCTGTTTCGGCCTCTTGCAAGATGAGGTTGATCATCTCCCCAGGGCTGCGTGGATTCAACAAGGTGGGTTCAGTGGGGTAGCTCGGGAAAGTTCTGTTCACACAGTCATGCAGTTTTGGGAGTCTCCTTGGGGGCCCACTCCTTGCCTTCTCCCCTGGGAGACCTGGCTGGGCCATCAATGGTAGCCTCTTTTATTTAGCATATGTGCCAGGCACTGTGCTCGGTGCCCAACCTGCATTATCCCATGCCACCCTACCCGATATGCCAACGAGGAAACTCAGGTTCAGAGAGGTCAGGCTATTTGCCCAAGGTCACAAAGAGCCAGTGAGTGACGTTGGGATTTAAAATCAGGAGGAGCTTTTAATGGCTGGTCTGACCTGTGTGTCCTTCCCAGGCCAGGCTGGTCCAGACGGCTCCTGGTCCTGGAGAGGCCCAGCCTCTGTCCCAGGCTCCCAGCCGGGCACCTTTCCTCACCTTCCGCCTCCCCTCTGCCCACTGCTAGATCTGTTTAAACTAGCTGAGCGGGGTGAGGTGGGGAGGCCGTGGAGGAGGTACGGAGATGTTTGTTTTCCTTGGGGGTTTGTATCAACATTGGTCTTGACATTTCGCCTGTTATTATGTGTGGTTCTTTAGAGGGTGAAATAATATTTTCTTTTGCTTGAGAAAAGGACAAAGTTCAGACAGAGCTCTTGGCCCCAAATGGATTTCCTCCTTTTCTGTTTTCCATGTGCCACAGTCACTCCGAGTTCCTCGGAGCCACCTCCATGGGGCAGACGTCGTCCTGGGCTGCGGGTCTCCACGGTGTGCTGTGGATGAACTTGGGGGTGCCTCAGGGTCGCCTGAAATACCATGTGTTTGCCAGGGAGGCAGTCCGTGGCCACCCCTGGTGCCCTCTTCATTACACACGTGCTTTAGAGGCTTCTGTGGGTGAGGGCTCTGCCTGGGCCGCCAGATGTGCTCACCTGCCCTTGGACACATGTGAGGAGCTGTGTCCGTATACTCACTGATCTGCGTGCTGTCGCCCCTCGCCTGCCCCCGACACATCTTAGGGGCGGTGCACACAGGTGGTGCATACAGGTGTACATCGTGTGCTATTCGTAAATCCCAGAGGCTCTAGCATCCTCTGGGATATCCCAAACTGTGCCCTCCCAACATATCCGGGCACCTGGAGATGTAGACATTCTCCCTGGCCCCTGGAGGAATTCCAAGCTCCAGACACATCCTTGGGTGTTGGAGCTGCACACAGCACGCTGGAGAGCACACGTGTGCAGGCCTTTTCAGGGCACAGAGACGTCTGTGCTCTGGGCCCATCTCCCCACGTGCCGTGGATGCTTGGAGTGATGAGCCCGGGGTGGCCACGGCTCCAGATTAAGTCGCTAGTAAAGAAGTATGACAAACTGGGTGGCTTAAAATAACAGAAATTCATTCTCTCACAGTTCCCAGAGGCCAGAAATCTGAAATTAAGCTGTCAGCACGGTTGGTTTCTTCTGAGGCCCTGAGGGAGAGCCTGCCCTCTCCCGGCTTCCGGGCTTGCTGGCAAGCCTTGGGGTTCCCCGGCCTGTGGATGCGTCATTCCAGCCCTCGCGTGTCTTCCCATGGGCTTCCCCCTGTGTGTGTGTCTCCTCTGTGTCCTTGTCTCAACACCCCCCCTCCTGTCTCTCAGAGACACCCGTCATTGTGTTTAGGACCCACTCTACACCAGGATGACCTCATCTCAGCTTAACTAATTACGTCTGCAAAGACCTATTGCCAAATCAAGTCATAGGCTGAGATCCCGGTTGGATGTGAATTTTGGGGGGACACTTCTCAACCCGGTCCGGCCCCATTCCCGAGCTCTCTTTTACGAGCAACCGAGTTAAACTCTTTTTATATCCGGTCTCGTTGACTCCTCCTGCACCCTAAAGAAGTGGGTACTGCTTCCCCATTTTATCGTCGAGGCAGCTGAGGCTCAGAGGGGGAATTTCGTTTGCTCCAGGACACACAGACAAACCTCGGTAGGGACCACCGCTCTGGACTTATGCCCCTCGGGGGCGCAGAGGTGGTCTGTGTGGGAGGACGGGGTCCTGCCCCCTCGAGCTGACATGGAAGGTTCAGGGCTGTAGGTGAGAAGAATAATGAACATGATGGCGACATCGGTACGGGTGTTGGGGCTCCTGCGTGTGGTACCCCATTCGTTCCCCATCCCAAGCCCTGCGGAACCCCCACTGTGAGGTGAGTGAATGAGATCACGGAAGTCCAGCACCAGCTTCGCGCCTGAGAAGCTTACCTCTGTCACTTTGCAAAAGAAAGTCCACGTCATCAAGGCCCCCAGGCTGCTCTCTGGGGCCTGGTGATCCCGTCCCAACATCTCAGCTGATAGAGACATTCAAGGCAATCAGACTCCTGGGGAGGATGCTCTGTCCCCAGAGTCGCTCACGATGCTTTCTTACTGGTTTTCAGCATGTACTTCTTTGCTGACCTTTATCATCTTCAAGAGCAAGGTGGATCTGAAAGGTAACATCCTATTTTTAAAGAGAGCAACATCTTTTCTCCCCAGAATAAAGACCTCTCCACTTACTAGCTAGTCTATTCTAGATATGCCTGGTCCCGGTGATGAACGGAGAGTCTGTTTCCCAGCCGAACGTTCTAGACGAGGAGTGGTCAGGATTGGTCAGGGCCATTCCCTTCGATTGAGAGACATTTCCTGAAGAGCACCAAGTAGGTGCCAGGCTTGGCTTCCAGTCTTGGGGGTGGAGGCTTCGTGGGGTCTGAAGTCTAGTTGGGGAGAAGACACAAATCAACACGCAAAGGAATGTGACCGTTAGAAGCATAAAAGATGCAGAGAGGAGAGTATGGCAAGTGTTGAGATGAGGGGGCTGTCCAGGGCGGGAGCTGCGAGGGCCACCGCCTCAGCCGGGGCTCCCCAGAAAGCAGGGCCTGAGACCGCGGCTGTAGTGCAAGTGCCCAATAGGGAGTGTGACCCCAGGGCGGTGGAGAGACGCAGAGCGGCTCGGGGAGGAGAGAGAGCCAGCGTGAAGATGCGTCATCAAGTCGGCCACTGCTATCTGGGGACGGATGACGTTTGCTCGGTTTCATAGGACAGGCGGAGGGGTCATGAGAAGCACACCTCGGGACCATCCATCTGGGGCAAGGTGGGAGAAGCGTCTGCCCGTTGGCATCAGCCCCCGCACTGGTCAAAGGTCTGCCCGCTGGGAGTTATCGCTTCCTGAATGTTTGGGTTGCAAATGCGTGAGCTGCACCTGGGTTCCCACTGTGCAGTGTCCACTGAGAAGCCCAAGGCAGCGGGTGAGCAGAGCATGGTCCGGTCTGAGTGAGACGTTGATTGTCCTGTTGCCCGTGCGTGGAGCCGCAATAGGGACAGAAGAGCCCGTTGGCATCTGAGGTGCTCATGAGCGTCCGAAACAGCATCTCTGAGGAGGTGACATTTGGGCTGGGACCTGAGACGAGAATGAACCAGACTCTGAGCCCTGTGAGAACGCCTTCCAGAAAGAACATGGGTCACATCTTGACTTTTGGGGAGACCTAGGGCCAGGCGGGGTGAGCCCAGCTGGTTTCCGACCCCCGTTCAATTCCCCTGAGCATAGGTTTTTATCTTTCAGGTGTTTCATGCTGGGTTGCTCGCTGGGCAGTAAAGGGGCTGAATTCAAACTTGGGCCTGTCAGACTTCATTCGCCCTGATGTCAGAGGCTGCGACAAATCACCCAGGCTGGCCTGATGGGTTCCGGGACTCTCAAGGATCATTCCGAGCTCATCTTCTCCATCCCTTCCCACCCTTGCACCTGCCCTGCTGGCTCTGCCCGCTCAGGCCAGCCGCTGCTTTTCACCTCTCACTCCTGCTGCTATGGTGATCTGCTCCCAGCACCTGCCGCTCCAGGAGCTGTTCACCTGCGCCCGCGCTTGGCAGTCCAGCCCCTCCGCTGTGATGAGCTGCACGAGCTGCACGAGCTGCCCACACACCGAGACAGTGGCATTTCTGCCACCATTGCAAATTGTCCTCCACTGCACCCACCTGCTGTCCTCAGTGCATACAGTTAAAGGTCAAGACGGACCCCCCACACCCAAACCCCCACCCAGCCCGGTCCTCTGGGTCAACTCGTGTCCTTCTGTTCATGACGCCCAGCATCTCCCAGCTGCGTCGGGGCACAAGAAACAGCCCTTACGATGATGCCATATGCCCCCCGCTCCTTTCTGAACTGGCTCTGCTCCTGGCCCTCCTTCCCCAAAGACGCCAGGCTCACCCCCTCCTCAGGGCCTTTGCACTCGCTGTGCCCTCTGCCCGGAACCCTCTTCCCCTAGATGTCCCCGTGGCTCCCTCCTCACCTCCCCCACGCATTTGCTCAAATGTCACCTCTGTAGCACTTCCTCTTGGCCATCCTGTTTGTTACGCTTTGCAATACCTGGAGCACTCAGCACCACGCACCCTATCAGATCTTTTGCTGATTAATTTTGTTTCATGCCTGTCCCCTGCTAACTAGAACGTGAGTACATGAGGACAGGGATATTGGCCGGTGTGGCTCACGGCTGTGTCCCCGTGGGTGCTTCCTCTGGGCCTGTCTCCAGCTGCAGCCACGGCTGAGGCTGCGTTCAGGTGCGTTCCAGTTCTATTGGCTGCACGAATGAAACTCGGGACCCCTGCTGCGTTCACTGGCCAAGATTTAGGTCCTCACCTGCTCTGGGCACTGGGCGTTCATCCGCTATCGCCGTCATGGTCATTGAAAGACAGAGTGGCCCTGGATGTGGGTCTCTCTTTAGCTGATGCCCAGGGACTCTGCACTGGTCAGCTGCAAACGGGCACCAGTGGTCAATGGAGGCAGAGCTGTATTCGGACACTTGTCCTTTAAGCCAGGCCACATGTCAAAGACTACCTTGGGTTCCAACACTGGGTGGCAAGGGCATCCTAGGTCTTAATATGTAGTTGGGTCCTTCACATCCATTACTCCCAGTAGAGCCATGGGGATGGCCGGGTTGAGGGGAGGGTGTCATATGCCACTTGAGCAAGGCCCCACTGTGTGCTGTGCCCTCAACGTCTCCTAACATTATCCCATGGGATGCGGGTTCCGCCATCCACCCATTCACCCTGGAGCCACTGAGAGCTGAACAACTTGCCCAGTGGACACAGCAAGTATGAGGTGGAGCCGAGTGTCAACCAGGTTGCCTGGTGCCAACGCCTGTGGTGCAGAGAGGTGAGGACAGTGTTTTGGGCTGATATCCGCAGGTCAGGGGCTGCTGCAGGATCCGCATGTCCCATGTCCCCAGAGCCACCTGCAGGCCACCTGAGATGAGGTGTGAACAGAGGCTGGGGTCGGGCTGGAGATACGTTCAGCTCAGCTAGGACCCTCCAGATGCGCCCACAGAGTCAGCTCTGCATGTGCTTCCCCATGCCCTTCCTTTTGGGGCTACAGGCTAGGGGAGCCCCCAAAGTGTGGCCTGCCCAGCTGGGTTGGGGCTTGGATTTCCCCTCCCACCACATAGGGACGCTGGCTGCTCAGCGTGGCCACCACCTCTGGGCAAAGACAGTGCCGTAAAGGGTATGGCCCGTGCCACGGACCCGGTAGAAGCTGGGATCAAACAGTGGCTAGGGATTCAGGGGACAGCTCTAGGCACACCCCCGAACAGTGGGCATGAGTCTGAACTGGACAGAGTCAGGGACGCAGTGGACTAGTATTGGGGATAGTTCTTGGGGACACAGCAGTGTGGACAGAGCTCCGGGCAGCCTGGCCTAGAGCTGTCCCTGGTCCTTCTACGCCCTCCTGTCTCTCAGCCCTACGCCGCAGCCCGCCCTGCCCTCCCTGGCCCAGGGCCAGGGGCTCCCACAGCGCTGCCACCGTCTGACGCGCCTTTGAAATCTTATCTCTCATCTTGTTCTCCATTTCCTCCCTGTCCAGGCCTGATCTGTCTCCTGCCTCCCACCCGGCCCCCACCTGCTTCCCATCTGGGCCCC
>NW_006441061.1:2874555-2880694 GCF_000325575.1 Pteropus alecto | reverse complement strand
CCCGCCCCCCGCCTTGCT
This sequence comes from Pteropus alecto, assembly GCF_000325575.1. Lineage (NCBI taxonomy): Eukaryota > Metazoa > Chordata > Mammalia > Chiroptera > Pteropodidae > Pteropus > Pteropus alecto. Next base: position 2,880,676 of record NW_006441061.1, on the reverse strand, counting down.
CTCCCTGCCCACTGGCCACCGCCTCCTCCTGTCCTGTCCCTTCTGGTCAGCCTGGCCCCAGCCCCAGCCCCAGCCCTTCCCTACCGCTCCAGGTGGGCGGTTCAGAGCTGTGGGATAGGACCCTGCCTCCTGCGTGGCCAGAGCCCCACACCCCAGATCCGTCATTTGCCCTCCTTCCCTCCACTGGAGATGCAGGCTACAGCCCCGAGGCTGGCCCTGACCCAGCCCTCGGCCCCCTCGAGTCCCCCAGTCAACCCCTCCGGCAACCTGAGGGCCAGCTGCCAGGCTGCTCCTCCGGGCAGCGTCCTGACCCTCCCAGAAAAGGCCACCGCTCCCTCCTCTGAGCTAGCTCAGCACGTGGTCTCTCGTGTGTCTCTCGGCCTTTGACCCTTGTAATCACGTGAGTCGCAGCTGTCTATGGTTCTGTCTCCACTTCAGCCTGTGACCTCCTCAAGGGCAGGGACAACTCCACCCTGCATGCTTCACAGGAGGGGAAACTGAGGCTGGGGGAGCTGGCGCCCCAGCTCCAGTTCTCCACAGGTCCACCTCCGTTCCATCCTTCAGGACTCAGCATCGGCATCGGCCCTTCAGCGGGGTCATCCTGCCCCGGCTCCCTCCTATCCCTGCCGCTCGCCCATCCTCCACCCTGACACCCTGATTTCCTTGCCTTTGGGGCTTCGCCTTGTACCTTCCAGAGGAAACAGATGGGAGCGCCTTCATCGTTCCAGGCACCAAGGGCAGCCAACAGGGGCCCAGTCCGGGTGCCCTGGGGCCCTCTGGCTTCCTGCCCTTCACCAAAGCCGGGGGCCCCTGGTTGGACGCAAGTCCCGGCCCCGCCATTTAGGAGCTGAGTGATCATGGCTGGACTCCTTCTCCCCAGGCTTCGGTTTCTGCATCTGAGGATGATGACAGCGCCCATCTCAGGGTTGTTGTGGGAATTAAACCAGTTCATAGTGTACACGAGAACTTGCGGCTGGACCCTGCACGTAGTAGGTGCTCAGCTCCTTGCTTCTGGGTGTTGTGGGACCAGTGGCAACAAAAACATAGGAGTACATCATATATTCGAGCGTGACGATCACCCTCACCGTGTATCGGCCATAATGGTTATCAATTGCTTTTGTTGCCATGGTCCCTGTTCCCTCCCAGTGAGGTAGAAACCGCGTCTCTTGAGTCCTCTGCCACATGGGGGTGTGAACTCTGCTTTCATCTTCCAGGTGAGCTGACCAAGACGCAGAGGGCAGAGATCCATCCGGGTCACCCCACAGCACGCAGGAGGTAAGATATGGGCGCCTACAGTGGGGTCTGGGGGCTGTAGGACCCTGGGTCTTTTTCAGCCCAGGTAGTTCCCCCTGGGGGACCTGGGGAAGGTCAGGCTCCCTCTCAGCCTAGGCTTATCTATCTGTAAAATGGGGATAATAGCAGGCCTTCCCTCACCGAGCCACAGTGATGATTCGTGACTTCTACAGGCTCACTCAGTGAACAGAGGCTGACAATAGAAGATCGGGCTGGTGTTTGCCCCAGACCTGTCGGCACTGAGCCCGGACCTTTCAACTCCACTCCCGGGCCTGGCCTTCTGGGGACGCATGTGGCCCCTTTCTGCTCTGCCAGGGATGCTCAGGTGTCTGGAAACATGTGCACAGGGACCACAGATCCTGGGAAGGGGAGGTCCATGGCCCCATTTGGAAGCAATTGGGGCCTGAGTCTCTGGGGCCGTGAGCCCATGTTGAACCTATCTGAGGCATTTGTGTTTTCAAAGTCGAAATCTAAACAAAGAAGGGAGAGTAACGGGGGGCACATTACTGTTCATTCAGTGTTCTCTGAATTGCATCACTGACTGACACCTCAGTGGCCACGTGGTACAGGCCTGCCCGGGTGGGAGGTGAGATCCTGGGCACAAGCCTGTCTCTGCCCTGAACCTTCCATGGCTCCCACTGACCACAGGACTCAGCCAGATGCCTCAGGCGGAGGACAGCTCCAGAGACCAGAGGCCCGAGCCCCCTCCCGGCTGTGGGACCTGGGGCAAGTGCATATCTACTCTGAGCTTCAGTTTCCTCACCTGGAAAATGGAGAAAATGTTCTCTACCTTACAGTTTTGCCCAGAACCGAGGAGTTTCTTGGGATGTCGGACTTTTTGTGCTAAAACCTGGAAAGTTCCAGGCAAACTGGGACAAGCTGGTCACTTATAGGGTTGTTGGAAGATGAAAAGAGAAAATACATGAAAAGAACCTAGCGTGGGAGCTGCAAATGGCAGCAGCCTGGGGCCCCGTGTTCACCTGTCACAGTTTACGCAGCCCCTTCCCTCTGCTGTTTCACGAACCTCCCGACGATCCTGCTTATTCTCTCTAAAGATCTGAGAAAACTGAGGCCAGAGAGGACAGACAGCATATCCAGGGTCAGACAGGATGGACACAGGACCAGCTTAGAGGGAAAGACTCAGTTCCGTGGATACAGAAACTCATGCCTGGGCCCGGAGGGTGATGTGTCATGGGACAGTTGCGTTTAGCAGATGATGCTTTCCCGAGAACTGGAGACGGGAGCCCGGGGTCTGCCGGCCCTAAGAGATGCTCTTCACTCCACTTCCCCATCTTGCCTCGGGGTGGTGAAGGCTGGAAGGGTGGAGGAGGCGACGCAGAGTGGGAAGGGCTCTGATTCTGCCTTCCTCCTGACAGACATTGGTCCCTAAACTCTCACTCATCCAAGCCCCTGGCCTGCTACCGTAGTGTGTGTCCTTGGGCAAAACATTTTGTCCCCTTTGGGCCTCGATTTCACCTACCCAGTAGGGTTTCTCTAAGAATTCAGTGAGGTAATTTATAAAGGGGTTTGGTAGGATCCTGCTCTAGTAAACTAACAATAGGATTACAATGAATAAGAATAATATAATTCACAAAGTGTTTTCCCCTCCAGGATCCCACTGAATCCTTACAATAGCACTAATTGAAGAGGTGGCTATGATTCCCCATTTTCCAGCTGAGGAAACTGTGGAGGAAGGTCAGGGGAGGATGTCACCCACAGCTAACCAGGAAGTGGGAGGTGGCTGGGAAGCCTGCTCCATGGGACCAGACAAGCAGCTGAGTCCGCCTTGTCCCCCTGCCCTCCACCTGACAGCCTTTCAGCCTGTTGCCCTCCTGACCCCACCTCAGGAAGGACTTTGCCCCTCCGGCTCCCAGCAAGAACCCACCGCCTCCATTCACTACCTCTGTGGTTTTTATTTTTATTTTTTCCTTTTTATTTTACTCGTCACTATAAGAAATTGAATTATTATTATTGTTTTTTGCTTATTATATCCAATTCTCCCACAAGAATTTAAATTCCAAGAGGGCAGGGCCGTTCTATTCACTGAAAAATCCCCAGTGCCTGGCACAAAGCAGGCTCTGGGTAAACAACTGTCAAATGATTCAATTACCTTCCAACGACTAGAAGGAATGAAGCTTGGTGTCCTGCATCAGCTATGATGTAGTGCCCTATTCCAACCAGGAGATGGCAGCAGAGAACAAGGTACCTGATGGGTGGAGCCCAGGTAAAGGCACAGGTTTGACCTTGAAGGGGAGTTTCTGAGTGTGTGTGTGTGTGTGTGCGCGTACATGCGCGTGAGTGTGTGCGCTTGCACGTGCACACACGTGCCTTCTTCTTCCCTTAACCGTTGTTTAGGCCTGCAGATCCTAACTGGATAGAAGGAAGCCTTGTCCAATAATAACAATTACCATTAACTACAAAAGCAGTATGTGCCAGGCACCATTTATGCATTATCTCATTGCATTCTCACAATAGCCCTATTATGGACCTCATTCTCCGAGAAATAGGTGCAATATCCAGGTCACACAGCCAAAGGAGGGTCAGAACTAACAGACAGATTGTTTCCACAACACCATGAGATAAGGCCTCTGAGCTTCAGTCGTCCCTCAGCGGACTGAGTGGGCCACCCCGGGAGGAGGCGAGTTCCTCATCACTGGAGGTGTGCAAGCTGCGACAAATAAGCGCTCGCTAGAGAGGGGGTGGGGCACCAGATGCCCAAAGCCATTCCTGGCCGGATAGGGCTGGCTACATAATTTTCAGGGCCCAGTATGGAATGAAAATGTGGGACCCTCTGCTCAAAAGTTAAGAGCTTCAGGACGGTGACAATAAAGCATTAAGCCAGGAGCAGGGCCCTTCTATGGGCAAAGCTCTGAGTCACTGCACAGGTTGCGTGCCCAGGAAGCCAGTCCCTTTGGGTCTGGGGAAGGGATGGTCTCAGGAGCCCCTGGGAGGTCACCAGCCCAGCTCTGCAGGAGTCCGGGGAAAACGTCCCTCTCGGCACGTTTCTTCTCATAAGACGAGACCCTGCATCCCTACACCTTTTATCTTTTCTCTCTGGCAGTGATTTATCTCCACGTGAACGGCGGGGGCGGCCTCAGAGGCACAAGCCCCGTTTGATGGTCCATGAATCTTTCCTTCGCGGATCCTCCGGCCACTCTCCACGCGGCCAGGCGGGCCCACCACTTCCTTTCTGCCAAGTGAGGATTAGGGAGCCATAAAACAAGGAACCCAAGCCCTGGCTGGGAGAGCACACACATGGGCCTCAGATGCGCTGGCCAGCTGGCAGGAGATGGATGGGGGTTGCCGGACTCCAGCCCCAGAGGGAGACTCTTTTCCTTGGGGGCCACCATTTCAAGTGGTCCTGGCTTAGCTTGGGGCCAGCGCTGGTCAGGGCCACCCCCAAGGGGAGAGAAGATCTCCGCTGATGCCGGAGCTAGAGGTGGACCTGGCCGGGCAGGAAGTCAGGGAGTGTGAGGCCCCGGTGGAGCCCAGGTGAGAAGAACTGAACCCCGCTATGTGCCTCGCACCTAATACATCTCGTTCTCGTGTCTCGAGGTGCTGCTCCCATCTGAAGATGGTAGACGAGGAAGCCAAGGCTCTGAGGTGCTTGGCCGCTTGTGCGAAGGCCACGCAGCCAGGGGGTCCCGGGGTTAGAATTTGAACCCAAGTGAATCGACAACAAAGCTCTACCGCCAAGAGGAGTTTGAAAACCTTCATGTGAGAAAAATGTATTATTTCTTGAATGTTATCGATTTCAAAAAATCAATTCTAAAAGGCATGTAGAACAAAATTTATCAAATATATCATTACGGGATAGAAATATATCAAACGTCATATAAAATAAGATAACTTTAAAGATTATGCCTCCCTCTCCCCTCCCCTGCTGTCTGCCTCTGCTTTCAATTCTTTTGACCATAGACCCAGGGGTGGAATGGCTGGATCATATGGTCATTCCATTTTTAATTTTTTTGAGGAACCGCCATACTGGTTCCCACAGCAGCTGCACCATTGTATTATATTCCCACTAACAGTGCATGAGCAGCCCAGTTTTTTGACACACCCACCAACTTCGTTTTCTGCTGTCTAAGAGCTGTCTTCACGGTGCCAAGTGGTACCTCATCGTAGTTTTGGTTTGTAGTTCTCTAATGATCAATGATGTGGAGCATCTTTTCATGTGCTTATTGGCCATTTATAGATAGATCTTCTTTGGAGAAATTTTTATTCACGTCTTTTGTCCATTTTTGAATTGGTTTGGTTGTGCATTTTTTGTCGTTGAATTTTAGGAACTCTATAGATTTTGAAGAGAAATCCTTTATCGAATATTTATTGCCTCCCATTCTGTAGGTTGCCCATTTACTCTCTTTTTTTGTTTGTTTTTGTTTTTATTTTTTATATTAGTTTCAGGTATACAGTATAAATATTAGACATTTATGTAATTTATGAAGCGATCCCCTGATTACTGTAGAACCCATCTGGCACCACACACAGCCATTACGATAAGCCTTTTTATTCTCTTGATTGTTTCTTTTGACGCACAAACATTTTTAATTTTGAGGCAATCTAGTTTGTCTATTTTTTCTCTTTTGTTGTCTGTGTCTTGGTGTCACATCCAAGAAATCATCGCCAAATCCTATGCTGTGAAGCTCTTGTCCTGCATTTTCTTCTCCGAGTTTTATAGTTTTAGGTTTTACATATAGGTCATGGATCCATTTTGAGTTAATTTTCGTATATGGAGTTAGGTAAGAGTCTAACTTCATTCTTTTGTGTGTAGATATCCAGTTTTCCCAGCACCATTGGTTCAAAGACTCTCTTTTTCCCATTGATTAGT
>NW_006441061.1:2866053-2874542 GCF_000325575.1 Pteropus alecto | reverse complement strand
GCATTCCTGTGAAAAATCATTTGATCACATATGTAAGAGTTTATTTCTGGATGCTCTATGCTATTCCATTTGTCTGTATGTCTGTCTTTATGCCAGTATCACAGTGTTTTGATTAATGCAATAAACTTGTAGTAAGTTTTGAGTTCAGGAAGTGTGAATCCAACTTTATTCTTATTTTTCAGGATTGTTTTGGCTGTTTGGGGTCCCCTGAAAGCTCATATAAATTTTAGAATGATTTTTATTTCTGCAAAAATACCATTGAGATTTTGATAGGGATTGTATTAAGTATGTAAATTGTCTTGGGAACTATTGACATCTTAGAAACATGAATTCCTCCAATCCATGAACATGGGATGTTTTTCCATTTATTCGTCTTTAATTTCTTTTGAGAAATGTTTTATAGTTTTTATTTTATAAGGCTTTCACCTCCTTGGTTAAATTAATTCCAAAGTATTTTATTCTTTCGATGCAATTATAAATGAAATCGTTTTCATAATTTCCTTTTCAAATTGTTCATTGTTATTCAAAAATGCAACTGGTTTTTGTGTGTTGTTCTTATATCCTGCTACTTTGCTGAATTTGATTATTAATTCTAACCATAATTTTTGCGGAATTTTTTTTTACATATAAGAACGTATTATCTGTGAGCAGGTATAATTTTATTACTTCTATTCCAATCGGATGCCTTTTATTTCTTTTTCTTGCCTACTTGCTCTGGCTGGGACTGCCAGTCCTATGTTGAATAGATAGATATGGCAAAAACAACCTTCCTTGCCTTGTTCTCAATCTTAGAGGAAAAGCTTTCAGTCTCTCACCATCGAGTATGAGGTTTGCTATGGGCTTTTCACATTCGTCTTTTATCACGTTGAGGTAGTTGCTTTCTATTCCTACTTTGTTCAGTGTTTTTTATTTTTATCATGAAAGGGCATTGGATTTTGTCAAATGCTTTTCCGCATCAGTTGAAATGAGCACGTGGCTTTTCCCCTTCATCCTGCTAATGTGGTGTTTTACACTGATCGATTTTCATAGGTGGACTTATCCTTGCATTCCAGGAATAAATCTCACTTGGTCAGAGTGTATAATCCTTTAAGTATGTGGTGCAGGACATTTTACACCTGAGGTCCAGTGTCACAGATGTGCTTGCCTGTTTGGTATCGATCTCCTCCTGCGATGCTGAGCTCACTGAAGGCAGGGACCAGGTTGGCCTTGTGTACCCCTGGCTCCCCATGCAGAAGGCACAGTGTGAGGCCTCTCTAACTAATGATGGATGAATGAATGAGTGAGTGAACAGGAAAATGAAGGAAGGAAATTAACCCCAATAGATAATAGAATCGGGTTGCAGGCGATTCAATTTCCTTTTCATACTCTCCTTTTATATACGTTGATCCTGAATTTATTTTATAATCAAGTAAAAAATCAAATATACCTGATTTTAGTGGGAGAGTAAGAGACTGCTTTGATGGGAGATGAGATTGAAAGGCACGACGTCAGGGCAGGACCCTTGATAAGGAGCCTGCCAGGAGGTCCGGATGCGGGATGATGTCAGAGGGGTGTGTGTACAGGGGGTGACAAAGGACAGAGCCTCAGTCTCCTCATCTAGAAAATCGGTCTAATAGCCACTCTTGTACTTAAAATACAAAGTTCCAAGAAAAACAGGTCTCATTTATTGAGATAATGCAGCCATAATGCAAGCCGCGTGACCCACGGTAAGTAGTTTCCTAGCTTCAATTTCTTTATCTGTATAATGGGAATAACGACCACGCCTCCTTCTCGGGGTGTCATGTGAGGGCCACAGGACTGCACGCAGAAAGCTCACAGCTCACGGACCGGATGGACCAGCACGTGTGAGCTGCCCGTCGTCACCACTACCGACAGAAGTGAAGTTACATTCTAGGGTCACACAGAAAACAAGTGGCCGAGCCAGTATTCAGGCCAGAGTTCTCTGACCCCTGAGTCCAGCTCCTTCTTGTCCCCGTGAGCGGATCCCGTGCTCAGCAGGAGCTCGGGGTGGCAGGTGCCTGCCCGGAGTGTAGTAGGGCTGAGCGTGAGGGAGCCCCGTCCACAGCTTCTGCCCGTGGCACAGCATGGACAGGGGAGGGAGGGGTCAGGGACGTGGAGACCATGCGTCCAGTGCAGCGAGCAGTTTCCCAGCGGCCGCTGCTCTGCTAAGGGGCCTCCCTTCATAACAATGAGCCGCGATAACAGACAGATTTAATTAAAAAGAACGCGCGTCCTCCTCTGCAGGGCGGCTGCAGCCAGGGTGTGGGGCCTGCAATTAAAACTTAGCTCTATCAAGTCAGCACATAGCTGTGGGTGCGCGGAGCTGCCGGGCTTTCTAAAAAAGACACCCCCGCCCTTGCGTGCCCACGTTATTTATCGAGTTAATTTTGTCCTCTGGCCGAAGCGTGAACCAACTCCGAGCCCCCCAGCCCCGACCCTGATCTTGCCTCTGGCTCCCAGGCTGTACTGGGCACACACTGGCCTCCTCCGGGGAGGAGCGAGGCTGTGGACGTCAGCTATAAGTGAGGGAGACCCGGGCTGGGCTCTGTCTGGCTTGGAGATATCCAGCAAGTGACTCACCCCTCCCAGATCTTCTGTTTCCACAGCAAGAAATGGGGCAGAAGCTGAAGCTGCCTCCCGAGGCTGGGTGAGGCCTGCATGAGGCACACAGTGAGTGCGCAGAAAATGTTGGCCGTTACTGTGGCCCATGAGGGTGACGTTTAAGGCCAAGCGGAGGGGTCACCATGCCTGGTTTTCTGGCCTGCCTCAGGGCAAAGTTTCCCTGGAGGACCTCGGACCAGCACCCAGCGGCCCGAGGGCCACCCCCTCCATGTGTTTACTCCCCAGGTGCCCGCCTCTGTCGGGCCAGGGACAGAGGCGGCTGCCTTGCGACCAGATAAATGGCCTGATAGCAGGGCCTGCGAGACAAAGCTATCGGAGGTGTCGACAGGATACTGAATGGGCTTCTCTGAGCAGGCGGGTGCGGAATTGCATTCGGCTTGGATTTTAATTAAAAAGACTCAAATCTTTGTGATAATCCTCCCAGCAACGGCTGGAGCAGGGCCTGAAGCAGGCTCCCTGGCAACGGCATATCCTGCTGATAAAGAACTTTGAGCGGGGAGGACACAGTGAGCCCCCTCGGCTGGTCCAACGTCACTGCTATCAGTCCTGCCCATCACCCAGCCAGAAAGGGGTGGCAGCCGGTGAGCCAGCTGCTGTCACCTTCTACCCACTTCCCCAAAGAACTGCCCCTCCTGCTCTGTGTCCCGGTCCCCCGCCCCTCAAAGTACACACGAGCTGCTCTGTTCCTGGGCTGAGCCCTCTGCCTGGCGTTCTCACCTTCGGATCCAGTCCAGCCACCCAGCTCGTGCCTGTGTCCTGCCGGTCCCCTCGTGCACTGGCATAGAGTCCGGTGTTTGTGGAACGGGCAGGTCTCTGCTCTGCTCCAAACCTGCGCCTGGAGGGCAGGGTGAGGCCAGGCTCTCGCGCTCAGCGGTGCCACCTCCCTCCCACCCCTGAGCCTTCGCACTGCAGGTCCTTCTGCCCAGCCTCCCCGTTAGTAGATTCCAACTTGCCCCTTCGAGCCCAAGCTGGAGGAAGCTTTCCTTGCCCTCTTCCAATTTACACGTGTCCCTGGTACTCGGCGCTGGCACCTGGTTTTGGTAGAAAACAGAGGCTCAAAGACTATCTGATGACGAATGAATGACTGAATGAATGAATGAAGTAGACGCACAAGCCTGATCTTGGTGCAGGGGCTCCTATACCAGTTTTACTCATGACCAGGCGGGAAAGGACAGATGACTTGCCTTTTCTGGGCCTTAGTGGTTTTTTTCCCGCTGCACATCAGGGGAGCCATCAGGAAGGTAGCCCGTCCTTCCTGGGGCAGGGGTATGATCCCTGCCAGTTCATCACCCCCTGCCCCCGACCCTCGACCACCCCTCAGTCGGGCGAGGGTAGCTCCTGGGAGCATTCAGCACTGCACGGTCAGGCTTCCGCTCCCCGCACCCGACAGCGGGGCTGAGCTGAGTTTTCCTCTCTGTCCTTTTCTCCCCCGACCCTGCCTCCCCCTGGAAACTGTTACAAAACATTTCAAATTTAATCGCTTAAAATACGTAACAAATACGTAGTTCAAAGTTAAATATAGAAAGAGCGGTGAATTCCTAGTTCCCGCCTCTGTCTCCACAGAGAACCGTGCGGACAGCTTCGTGGGGACCCGTCCTGATTGTAAGGCGCAAACGAAACAAAACAAAGCAAAACAAAACAAAACGCTGTGGCCCATGGTCTCTACTTTGCTCTTTTCACTTGCTTCGTCCTGAAGATCTTTCCAGGTTTCTGTGGAAGGGGCTGTCCTTTTGCCAGCTGCATAGTATTCCACTGTGCAGACAGCCCTGACTCGTTTAACCAGCCCCCTAAGATGGACATTCTGATCATGGCCCGTCTTTTGTTATTATTAACAAAGCTGCATGGAAGAACCTCGTAAACACATCGTTGGGTTTCTTGTCTGTAGAACAATTTCCAGAATGGAATTCGTTGGGTTGAAGGGTGGAGTCCATTTTAACGCAGTGACCTCATTCATTCAATCATCTATCCATCCATCCATCCATTCATCCATCCATCCATCCATCCATCCATCCATCCATCCATCCATCCATCCATCCATCTACCATTTGCCTACTATGTGCTAGGCATTGAGTGGGGTACAGAGGGCCCAGTGGGGTACAGCGAGCCAGGCCCGATCCCTGCCCTCTTAGAGCGTAAGCGTCTGCTCCATCGACACAGCCGCCAGAGGGCCCCCTGTCCTCTATAACCTGCTCTGGGTTCCTGCGGTCACTGGCTCACGTTCAGAACCCCATCCTGAAGTGTAAGTTTCCCTGTCCTTTCTCATCTAGCCACGTGTGCCCTTACTTTCCAGCCCAAAGCTTTCACCATCGTGGGCTTCCTTTCTGACTCTTGGAGGCTCCACCTCTGGGCGACCCCAGGGAGTAAGCCCCGTGCTGGGTGGGCACCCTCACCTGCAATACCTGTGATGTGCTGGGCTGCTGTGCTGGGCTTGGGCGCGCTGGCTCTGGGGTCAAATTGTTTGTGTTCAAATCCTCTCCCCATTGTCCTTGAACCCCGTGGCCCTGGGCAAAATGCCTAACGTTTCTGGCCTTGGCTTCCTCATCTGAGGAATGGGACTGTCATCTGAACTGCCTCCAGGCCGTGGTGAGAAGGAGATGAGCTCAGGCCCCTAAAGCCAGCACAACAGGAGCGAGTGGGCTGGGCGTCACGTGCTTGCTTAATCCCTGCAGACACCATCCAAGGGCGGTTGTTGGCTCCACTTCACAGATGAGGAAGTGCAGGGCTGGGTGGCAGAGTCAAGGTTGGAATACAGCGCTGGTTGGCTCCAAAGTCCTTCTCCTCAATCACCAACCTCTCTGGCCGCGTGGGGGTCCCTATCTGCATGGTGACGGCCACTCTGCTTGCCACGGCGGCCTGCCCTGCCTGGGTCTTCCTTCTGGACCGTCTCAGCATCTTTCCCTGCATTGGGCTCTGCTTCGCTCCACTCATTCATTCACGCACTCACCAGGCACCATGCTAGGTGCCCGAGATTCAGCAAGGAACAAATGGATGTTTCCTGGGAAGGAAGAAGGTTGGAGGGAGAGGGAAGCCAAGAGAGGGGAGAGTCTCAGAGGAAGGCTGGGCCGAGAAGCCGAGTCAGGACACAGACTCACCTGGACTCTGTGGCTGAGGGGGAGGGCCTCGCGGGGAAGGCAGGAGTGTGGGGGTGCCAAGGATGCCCTGGGAGGTTTGCCCGTGCAGGGGAGAAGCCGTGATCGGGCACAGCTGCTGGGGGGCGGGGGGCTGGTGTTGAAAGGCATTTTGTGAGGTGGAGAGGGACCTGAGCAGGTTTACAGGCCAAGGGAACATGGAGAGAGAGAGAAAAGGGGCCTCTGATGAAGGTGCTGGAGGCAGAGTCCAGCGGAAGGGGTTGGCCACACCCAGGTAGGGCCCAGGGTAGGGGGACTTAGGTTTGGGGCCCTAAGATGTCAAGGGGACTTCACACTCATAGGTCTCACTGCCTTGGGAAGAGGAGCTTGCTGGGTCCCAGTGGTGACAGAGGCTGGGATGGGCGAACAGGTGAGGGGCTGGGGCTGAGGGGCCGAGCGGAGGACTGGGGGGGCCCTGGTGACATCTCCTCAACAATGCTTGTCTGCCATGGGCAGCACAGAGGACAGGCAGCAGAATTCCCTCTGAGAGACCAGGGACAGGGGCAGAAGCTCACAGGAGGTCAGAGCCGGCCCCCTTTCCTTCATTTCTCTGTCTCTCCACCAGCTCTGAGCATCATTCTTTTCTCATCTGCTGGGCCCAGGGCCAGGGACTGCTCTATTCCAGCTCTCTCCCTCCCTCCCATCCCCACGGGCTTCCTGGGCTGGGCCGCTTCCAGGGCGGGAGCCAGTAAAGAGGATCCTGAGTGGGTTTCAGGGACTTTAAATTCCTCCTTCTCGTTGTTTTATTATTATTATTATTATTATTATTATTCAAAGTGTTGAAGGAGGAGGAAGCTTTTTGGAAGTTGTTGGATTACAAATGATCAGTGAATAAATACATAAAACCCTGTGAGCAAGCAGTTGTGGCAGGTAGGCTGAGGGGGCTGAGGCGCCCCAAAGCCGGCCCTGGGCGGGGCATGTAAGTGGATGTTCTCGGTTCATCCACACAGCATCCGGGGACATAGACACAGCATTATTATGCCCATTTAACGGAGGAGGAAACTGAGGTCAGAGAGGGTGGGAGCTTGCCTCAGGCCACACAGTCAAGGAGCCGGTCAGAGACAAAGCGGGCCTTTGATGGCCAGAGGCCAGAGCCTCCGACCGGCTCACTTCAACCAGACCCTCTGCACTGACCTCTGCGCCAGATCTGCCCCCTCCTCCACCTGTCCTTCCCTCAAAGCCCGTGTTTAGCAGGGGCGGATGCAGAAGTCTCAGAGGTCAAACCCACCCCAGGGGCTTGCTGCACCCATCAATGTGGGGGTGTATCAGACAGGAGACCACCCGTGCTCCCCTGCCTGCTCTCTGGCCTCGTTCACTGTAGGTCCGGTTGCCCTCATGGTGAATGCTCCAGGACACCCTCCATCCTCTCAGCAAGTGGCCAGGCCCGCGGCCACCAGATCTGCTGAGCTCGGAACAGAAGGACAGACAGTCAGTGTGAGAAGCTGGAGTCCCAGAGCCCCATGGCGGCTGATTCAGGGTGTCTGCCCAGAGCTGGGGTGGGAGGGGCAATTGGAGTCCAGGCAGGAGGGAGTCATTCTGAGATCCTGGGGCTCTGGGTGCAGAGCAGCTGTGGGCTATTCCTAGACTCTACTTGTTAATGTCGGGGTGTCTCTGAATGCAAATTTGGGATTGGCTTCCACGGGTAGGAGGAGGGTGCCAGGAGGCAAAGTGGGGAGCGTCCCACATCGGGGAGCTACCCATATCACCGTACGACGGTGTGAAGGGGCCAGGCCCGTCCCAGGCAGGAGAAGTGAGTACTTCAGTGTGAGGTGGAGGGAAATGTGACTTGAGGAAAGTGGGTGCCATAGGACTTCGGATCAGTAAACAGAGGCCAGATCATGAGAGGCCTTGAACGCCGGCATGTCAGAAGGGCAGTAGCATTGCGCCCTGACCTGGGACTGCCCCGTACCCTGGCGCCACACTGGACTCCAGACCATAGTGCCCTTGGCCACCTCCAGGAAGCCAGCCCGTCTGGGTTGGGGCCAGGCAATGAGAGGTGAGTCTGATGCTTGTTTGGGATGAAAATCAGGATGGTGGGAAAGGGACACTAAAGGAGGGGTCTTTCGTAGCGTGTGTTCGGGGCAGACTGTGCCAGGACGTCTGACCCCTCCCGTCTGTTTCCACAATGTGACCAGACCTCAGCTACTCGGCCCATTGACCTGCCTGTTAACCACCCATTTTGTAGAGAAATGATTAGCTTCTATTTCTTTTAATTGAAAAAGTTATGAAAGTGATACATTATAATTCCTATTTATTAAAAAATAACTTTAGGGAAAAATGACAAATAGAAGAAAATACAAACCATTCATAATCTTATCATCTAGGGAGTGGCACCATTTAAGATATTAACATATATCTTCCAGGAATATGCGTTTTGATTTATCCATCAAATGTTTATTAAGCCCAGCAGTGAGATGAAGCAACAAATAAACCAGACACACACATGCACGCACACACGCACACACATACGTATGCACACACAGGCACACATATAGTTCTTTTTTTATAAGATAGTATCATGGTATTTGTGCTATTTAGTGACCTGATAATTTTTGACGCTCTCCCATGTGAAAATACACACACACACATTTAGCATAACTTTCTTGCTATTTTTTTTAATAAAAAAAAAACAAGATAAAAAAATATAAAAGTACAAGTAACTATATCCTCCCCTTCCCCCCACTAACATCCAGTATTAACAATTTGGGAGGGATTCTTTACAGAATTTTTATGCATATA
>NW_006441061.1:2843390-2866027 GCF_000325575.1 Pteropus alecto | reverse complement strand
TATTTTTTTTTAGACACACACACACACACACACACACACACACACACACACACACTGCTAGGCATTTGCCTCAGAGCTGGGGCCACATCCGCTCAGGAAGATCTCCCACCCTCTTGTTCATGCTGTTTAGGGTGATGTACAACAACGTATTTAGCCATTCCCCTAAACGTTTGCTTGTATCCAATTTTCCACATATATGTGTATATATATATAAACAGTGCCTCATTGAATACTCTTGTGTATGGAACTTGTCTATTTCTTCATGATAAAGCCCTAGAAGCAGAAATGCTGGGTTAAAGGCTGTGTGCATTTTAAAGACTGTTACTACGCACTGCCTCCTCCAGATGGCTGCACCAGCGGACGCTCCCTCAGCAGTGCACGAGAGTGCCTTTTTCCCTGCATCTTCATCAGCACTGGGTGTTCTTTTGAATCTTGACCAATCTGATAAGCAAAACGTGCGATCTTCTTTTTTTTTTTTTGAATTTGTTTCTGTTCAAAACGTGCTATCTTGATGTTGTATTAATTTGCTTTTTTGTTTTTCTTTTGAGTATAAGTGAGTTTGGGCACCTTTTCTTATTTCTATGGACCATTTTTATTTCTTCTTTGGTGAATTATCTCTGTCGCATTTTTAGATTTGTAAGAGATACTTGTATGTAAATATATTCCTTTCTGTCTATCATATATCTAGAAAATATCCCTCCTCCCTCCAGTTTAGAGTGTATCTTTTATATTTTGCTCATTTGGAATATTTTTATATGCCAAATATTTTATAGTTTTATGTAGTTAAATACAGAAATTAATATTTTTTTGTCTTTGGAGTCATATTAGAAAGCTCTTTCCCACACTCAAGATTATAAAAATACTCACCAATATTTTCTTCTAGTAATTCAAAAAAAATTCCCTTCTAAAAACTTAAATATTTAACCTAAAAACTTAAATATTCAACCTTAAATATTTAACCTAGTAATTAAAAAAAAATTCCCTTAATAAACTTAAATATTTAACCTATATGGAATTTATTTTCACATAAGGTAGGAACATAACTTTATTTTTTCCAATGGTTCCTTGAATGTCTCCACATGATTTATTAAACATTCCATTATTTCCTTATTGATTTTAATTCTATCTTTTGCTGTGCTTAATTCTCATCGTTATTGAATCTCTCTCATTAACATGCTTGTTTCTTCCTCTGCCAGTATCTCCCTGATTTAATTACCATAGTTTTACGATACGTTTTGTTATCTTAGAAGCAAATCCTTCCCATTAATCTTTCTTTTCAGAAATTTCTTGGTAATGCTAAAGCATTTGTATTTCCAGATGGACTTTAGAATGATTGAATTAAAAAAAAATAAAATTCCCCTGACTTTTTGTCTTAGTTTAAGTTTGTAGATTACTTTGGTGAAGATAGGCATTTTTTATAGATTTTTATATTAATCAATCTTCCTACCCAGTAAAATGCCTCGTCTCCCCAGCTATTTAAAAGTCCTGTGTCTCTCAATAAAGTCTTTTAGTTTTACAGTTAGGTCCTATACATTTTTAGTTATGTTTATTTCTAGGCGTTTGGTCCTTATCATAGCTTTTATAAATGGGAGTTTCCTCCCATTCTATTTTCTAACTGCTCGCTACTGAAATAGAGAAAAGTTATTTCATCCTACTTATTTGACCACTTGCTATTTTGCCAAGCTCTTTTTTTTTTTTTTAGTTATAATAATTTTTTTTATTTGATTGTCCTGGGTTTTATAGGCAAACGTCACCTTCTTTTGAAAATGCTGATGCTTTCTTTTCTAATATTTATAGTTCCTCGTAGGTCACTGGTATGTCACTGGTATGTGGGGAGTGGATGGGTTACAGTTTGTGGTCTGGAGATCAGGCTTGGCTTAGTCACACCGAACATCCCTCTCGACATCTGGGGGCGGCCATGAAGAGACGGGTGTGTAAATGTGTGTCTGTGTCATGAGACAGAGGTGGAGGAGTCTTGAGCCAGCAGAGCCAGGACAACTGGCTCTGTCACAGACATCCTTGTCACCAACCTGTGCTGGCTCATACGTCTACTGCTGGTGTTCCACGCTTGCGTACAGAGTCTGAATGATATTTAAATTGAGAAGAAGCCCTGGATGTAATGGACTATATGTGTAGCTTTTCTTCATGTCGACCATGCATTCTTGGACCTCCATCCTTGGAATAAATGATATTTAATCACGATGTACAGTTGACCCTTGAACAATGAGAAGGCTAAGGGCACTGACCCTTGGTACAGTCGAAAATCTGCGTATAACTTTTGACTCCTCGAAAACGTAACTAATAATAGCCTACTGTTGGCAAGAAGCCACACTGATAATATAAACAGTCAATTAATACATATTTTACATGTTATGTGTATTATATACTGTATTCATACAGTAAAGGAAGCTAGAGAAAATAATATGTTATTAAGAAAATCATAAGGAAGAGAAAATACATTTACGATATTTATTGAAAAAAATCCGTGTATAAGTGGACCTACACTGTTCAAACCCATGGATTATACTTTTAATATTCTACTAGATTCTCTTCGATAGTGTTTGATTTTACATTTCCCCATTGACGTTTCGGATAAGATTTTTATAGGGCTTACGGTTCTATCTTTGCTGGGTTATGGTGTTAGGTCTGTACCAGCTTCATAGAATTATAAGTGAAACTTTCTATCTTTCTTATTACAAGCAAAACTTTCCATCTTTTCCCATTCTCTGGAACGTGTAATTGCATGTGAATGATATATTCTTTGTGAGTGCTCATAAAACCATCTGGGCCTGGTGCCACTTCAGGGTCATCTTTCTAAAACTGCAATTTGACCATGCCACGTGCTTTCAACAGGTTCTCATTGATCACAGGATAAAGTGCAAATTCTTTAGCCTGGCATTCAAGGTACAGTATGATTTAACTCCACATCAGCTCTCACCATACCCCTGCCCTCTCTTATGCTCTGGCCACACCTAACTTCTGGAAGTCCCCCAACTTGAGTGGGAGATTCAGGAAGGTAGGAACATATTTGTTTTGTTCGGTACGAGGTCTCTGGCACCCTGTAGAAGCTTCCCTTTGACAGGTATTCTTTGAGTTCTTGTTGAAAGGCATTCACTGTGTGCATCTCCTTTGTGCCTGGTCACAAGCTGGCCCTGGAGGGGAAGAATCCCAGCCCTGTGCTCAAGTTGCAGTTTGGCGATTGGAGAAGCAGGTGAATAAACAGACTGTATGAACAGTGAGGTCACTGCAGTGAGGAGGATATGAATGGGCATTGTGGGAGCACCCGGAAGGGCCACATGACCCAATCCGGAAAGAGATCAAATGAGGCTTCCTGGAGGGGGTGGCCCTGGATTTAGTCTTACAGGATAGGAGAAGTGGGGACAGATCACTCCAGGATCAAGGGACACATGAGCCAAGGAAGAACCAGCACAGCCTCCATCATCTCTCCTGGGAAGGATTGCAGTCACCTCCTAGCATGTCACGCCCCTCCCCTGCTGCGACTTAGCTTACCCCAGATAAATTCCACGGTCCTCGTCATGAACAAGGCCCAATGTGACCTACCCCCGTGTTTCTCTGAATTTACCAGATCTCTCTGTTACCCACTGCTGTTCCTTGAACAGCCCAAATGGTCCCACCCCGGGGCCTTTTTGCATTGGCTGTTCCTTCTGCCTAGCAACTCACACCTTCATTTTCCACAGGTCTCTGCTCAAATGTCACCAGTTGGCACGGCTGTCCTAGACCCCTAAACAAAACAGCAACCCCTCAGTTACTCTCTGACGTTATCCTGCTTTATTTTCATCCATGCTAGTAAAGCCGCCTGATATTATACACACACTTACATATATACATATGTACATACATACATATACACATGTATCACACATATGTATGTATGTATGTATCATAAGATATTGTAAGATATATGATATAATATATATATGACTTTTAACTATTTTTTGCCTGCTAAAATGGGATTTTCAGAAGAAGGGGGACTTTGCCTTGTTCAGCTCGTAGCCTCACTACCCAGGACATCATCTAAGATAATGATGCTCAATAAACAAGAATTTTGGCGTGGCTGGCCTCAGAACATACCTGAAGTAGCAGGTGAGGTTGGAAACCAGCAGCAGCAGCGGGCCGTGGGAGTCTCAGATGATGGCGAGGAGCTTAGACCTTCTCTTGGAGGTCATCAGGAGCCAGGCAAGGAGAATGAATGAGCATAGTTACGTTTGGAGATGGTCACTCAGGGCCATGGACTGGAGCGGGTGAGGCTGGAAACTGGTCAGGGTGAGTTAACCCAGGGCAGGCAGGAGATATGCCGAGGGGTTAATTGCCGGGATGGGAGACAGGAAGTGGGTAAGACTGATGGCCTCTGGGGGGTGAAGATGCCACTCACTTAGGCTGGGGAGTCCCAGAGGGGAGATTCTGTTCCGGATGTGTCAAGTTCAAGGGTCTCTCAGGCATCCTGGAGGAGAGGTTCAGAAAGCTGGGGCCAGGCGGGTCTGGAGCTCAGGAGAGAGGCTTGGGCTGCTGAGAGAGGTTCGGTTCGGGGTTGGGACACAAGGAGCCTGACAGCTTTGGCACCACTGCCATCATCACCACTCACCATCTTCCTCAAAGCGACGTCAATTGCCCGTTTAGCGTGTGCCAGGCACTGCGCTCAGAGCTCCGGGCAGTTTGCTTACTGACGCTTCTCTGTAATGCAGGGTGTGCTGGCGCAGGTCTCATGACCAGCTCTCTGGAGAACCAACAAGCCAACCCTGATTTCTAGTTTGTGGGTTTCCATGGTGTAAATACTCCAACCGTGGTTGATTTCAAGCTGCCGCCATGCTGTCACTGGACACTGAGGAGGGAAGAGATGCACAGCGGCACACAAAAATACGGTATTTCCACCACCAGATGCAGCAGACGACCTCGAGAGCATCGGTGACGGTAAAACGGTGTAAACTCACAGGAATTGATGTGTTTGGAGTATTTATTACCTTTAAATTGGATATCATTTATTTAATGGTAAGTTTATATAATTTAATTTTTAACAATGGCTGTTTTAACAACCGGTTCACAAAATTATTCCTGAAAATTTAACAGGCAGTGAGCTCTGTGAGCCAGGAGGAACCAATTCCGGCACACCACGGCCACAGTCCCATGGTGTAGAAGCTGTCCTCAGCAAGGTGAAGGGAGGTCACCCAGCTGGTCAGTGGGAGAGCTGGGTATGCTTGAGCAAGTAACTTCCTGTCTTTGGCCTCAGCCTCCTCATCTGCGAAATGGGGGCAATCAAACGTATGCCCTGGGATCCTGTGGAGATTTAATGAGCTAATGCTTATAGAGCACCTGGCATACAGTCAATGCTTGACAAATGGGAACTACCAGTGTGTTATAGTTATTTTAACAATAGTAACGAACATGGATCCTGCCTTCAAGGTCGTCACGGTCTAGTGGAGAGAGGGTGCCAGTGATAAGACATAGGCCCATTCATAGGATTCTGATCCAGGTGGAAAGGAAGGCTTCCTGGAGGAGGCTGTATTTGAACTGGGTCTGGCAGGTTTGGGAGAAGTGGGGTGTCCATGGGAGTTAGGGGGAGACATTCCTGGCTGATGGGCCACAACAGGCAGAGGAGGGACCCAGGGTGCATGAAGATGAGAGTGAGAGCTGAGGCCGGAGGCCAGAAGACAGAGTCCGAACTTCTCTGTGAAGGCAGTGGGGAGCCCAGCAGGCTGTGGAGAAGAGCCTGATGGGATCGGATTGGCCTCTTGGAACATCAGGGTGACTGCAGTGGGGACGAGGGCCAGGAGGGGGCAGGAGTGGAGGCAGTAAAGGCCTTGGTGGTGGGGGGATGGAAGCCCACCCATCTGGGCTCCTTCACTACACCTGGGTGGGGCTGGGGGTATCCAGAGACATAGGCTCCCTTGACCCTTCCTCTCCCGCAGTTACCGGGGTGGGGGCAGGAGAGTCCCCACCCCAAATTGTTATTGTCCCCAGTCCTGCCCAGGCTCAGGTCCCGCTCCAGCCCCAGCAGCTAATCCTGGTGACACTGGGTCCTGTGGCCGGGGAGGGGCCGCCAGGCAGCTGGCCTCAATTAGCTGGGGAGCCGGGTCTGCACAGTGTCATTAGGAGAAAACCAGAGCCTGGCCATAAACTCTAATGAATGCATTAATGGAAGGCTTGTGCGCCTCAAAGGAAAAAAAAAAGCGGGCCTAAATAAAGTTATTAACACAGCCCACCTGTGTTCAGCTCTTGGCCTATATTGTTCAAATAGCCCATTAACTCCTGAAGCATCCAGTCTTGAAAGTGAGCCCTGCCTCTCTGAAGCAGCCGTTTAACTGCGTTCATATAATTCAATTAGATTCCGCAGTCGTGGTCCAAAGGCATTCTCTGGGCTTTCATCTTGGTAATGGCCTGCAGGCCGGAGTGGGGAAGAGGGGGTTAAAAAGAGGGTCCTGCAACCTGCCTTTTGGCCTGACTCACCCCATCACCTGCAGGGGCCTGCAAATGAGTTTCCTGGGGCAGAATGCATCCATCACACGCCCAGACTCTGCACTGGTCTTCTGCGCCTGGAATTCGAACCTGGATCCTTCTGGTTTATTCTCGGTCCGGCATCCAGGCCCCTGCCCACCCCACCCCAGCCCCGATTCTAGTCTGTCCCCTTTGTCCCATGATCCAGCAGTCCAAGGACCCTCAACTCCACTCAGCCGACCCTATTAATAAAGAGTTAAGAAAATTCATTAGGAAGTGGGCCTTTTATAGATTCCGTTAAAGCCTTCTTCCTACTTCTGTCACTGAAAAAGGATAAAAACCCTTTTATCACTCTACAACTTGTTAATGTCCCACCCCGGGAGCACTTCATCTGTAATAAACATCTTCACGAAATATGCATCCCCAGGGAGGTGCCGTTAATTTCCTCAAGGCCTCACACATGTAAGGGGTTTTATTGCCTGCAGGTGCTTCATGATATTGCGTGGGCTTCTAATAAACGTCCAGTAAACCGCAGGTAGCGCCTCGGAGAGGGATGGGCCCGTGCACCTGTCCACAAAGGCCCTCCACACACCGCACCTCCACCTTCTGTGGCCCAGCCCTGGCACGGTCCGCTCCGGAGACCAGCCTGCCCCTCGGGACGCCCGCAGGTAAGTTCTTACAGCTCGCAACTCCATGCGACCCACTTAGGGTGGGCGAGCCAGGAAAATCGCGCCCTGGAACCCACACATCTTGGGGGGAATGGCAAACACACAAAGACGCATTGCCAGGCGTGTCCTCTGCTTTATTTCTTGGTTTCCTTTCCTTGTTCGCTGTGGGGGAGTCACCCCCATTAGGATCTGCTGCGGAAATGTGATTAGTGACAAATCTGACTTCCCATTTTCTTAATAACCGAGATGGAAGGAAAAGAGAGCTTGCCTCTCTTAAGTGCGATTCATGGGAAATGTGTTTTGCATATCTTCGGGGCAATTTTGGGGATGTTAAAAAATAATTGCTAGAAAAATACGTTGGAGCTCAGTCACTAGAAAAAAAATTACTTAAGGAGCCGTTTTCATCAGCATTCCGCAAAGTAATTAGAAGTTTGCATTTAATAAATATCTCTCTAGTCTCCGGGATTCTTTCCAAGTTGTGAAAATTAATTGTGAGATATGTGCTGGGTGTCTGTTTGCAGATTCGATGACATGTGGCAGGGGGAGCTGGGGATGCCACCGGTGCTCTTTCGATGAGCAATCCTCAGGCTCTTGGGGCTTCACAGAGGCCCAGGGGAGGGCGACAGGGGGCCGGCATGGCTCTGAAGCCCTTTCCGAGACAAGGTGCCCCAGTGAGCCAAAGGTCGGCATGGTGTGCCCACCTCTACATCGGAGACAGATTATGCTGCTTCGGGGACACTTCCACGGTGGAGGGCGGTGAGGGACATGAGCCAAGGTCGGTGTGGTGGCTGGGAGCTTCTGCGAGCTTGGTTTTTGTCCAGATCTGCAAATGTTGGACTTCGGTTGTACTGACCTTGCCCGCTCGGTGCCCAGGCTGGCTTGGGGCATGTACACTTCACCAAGGGGAAGCCACCCGAGCTAGGGAGAGAAGGGAGAGGATCCCTGGGGTGGGCCCTCCTGTGACCCCGTGGAAAGGAGAGACTCCCAAAATCTTTCTAGAAGCACTGAGGAGGGATATGGAACTCAGCTGTGTTGGCAGGCCCCGGCAGGGCCCAGAAGGGCCAGCATCCGGGCCCGAGGCGGGAGGTGGAGCCGGGCCCTGGGCAGCTGAGCCCTTGGGACATACACTTTCTGGGTCTGGGATGATAAATAATGACACTACCGTTGTGCTCAGCACCCATGATAAGCACATGTCCTAACACTCCCGAGCTCTCAGTGTCGAGGGCCGAGTCAGGGCCGAGCAAGTTAGGGATCTGTCTCTGGAATCTTCCTACCTATCCCTTTGGAGGTGAGGGAGCTCAAGTTCAAGAGGTGAGGTTACTGGCCCAGTCGCCCAGTGGAGGAGGGAGAATCTGGGGTGGCCCAGAGCAGAAGCAGAGGGCTCTGCTTGTATCGTCACCTCCTGGCATCTTCCCACCAAACTGTCGAGGGAGGGCATAGGGTCCCCCATTTCCAGATGACAAGCTGAGGCTCATCTGGCCGTGGGGGAACCTGGCATGGGCCTGACGTCTGCCTCCTTCCCGAGACACAGCCCTGCCCCCCTCCCCACGTCTCTGGCTGGGAGGAGAGAGGGGTCATTCACCCCTTGCCCCCATCCCTGCCGGTCAGCCTGGCTCAGCCCAGCAGAAGCCATAGGAGGTCCAGGGAGCCTGGAGCGGCTTCAGAGGCCACGATGGACATGATGAAAGCCGGGGAGCACGGGACCCAGCCGAAAGGTTAGCGGAAGCGGGATTATTCTGCCTGGGGAGCGGAAGGCCCAGGGGGCAGGGGCCCTGGCTAATGGCAAGCACCAGATGCTGACCAGCTGTTCTGTGTCTCCCTGGAGGCCCAGCAGGACCAGAAGGGCTTCTACAGCAGGAGGGAATTAGGGGGGATAGAAGAAAGAACTGGCTAAGCGAGTGGTTGGGGCAGAAAGAGCAGGGGAGCCATCCTCTGAGGACTGTGGCTCCTGACGGGGGCCCTGAGCCAGAGAGAGAGAGAGAACTTGGAAAGTTGGCCTCCTCCTCTGGGGTGGTGATTTGAATTAATCCGCCACCCAGCCCTGCCTCGTGGCCCAGAGTCCCTACCAACCCAGCGGGGCCGGCGGTCTGAGCTCTCAGGTCTTGGTCAGAAGCCTCTGAGGCCACTTCCCCAAACTCACCAAGTGGTCGTGGGTCTGGACCCATGCAAGCCGGGGACAGCCCGACCCAGAAGTCAGCGGCCAAAGCCCCTAAAATGTCATGATGCCCCCACCCCGACAGCTCATCAAACTGGCACTAAACTGTGAAGTAAGTGTTAGGAAGGTGGGCAGAGGCCCAGTTCTCCCCACAATGAATACTTCGGTGCCTTAAAACAATCCGACTACAGTCTCCAGGTGCCTATGCCCAGCGGGTGCTTTTAACCCAGGCTCCTTCTTGCCGGTGACTCAGCCTGGAGCCTCCTCTCTCCGGGTCACTGGCTTGGGGGGGCTCGTGAAGAGAGGAGGCGGCGAGACCCTGTAAAGCCCCGCTCGGGGCTGGCACATAGCTGGCCGGCTTCCTTTCTTCCTGCAGACCTCCGACCTCACCCCACCTCAAAGCACTGTTTTTCTGGTGGACTCGATCCTGCTTCTGGATGGACAAACGAGGGTGCTCCTGCCTGCTTCCTCCACCCCTTTTGGAACCCGGGGTGGTTGGACAAGATACAGATGCTCCGTTCAAATGTGATTTCAGATAACTGGGAATGATTTTCTTTCTTTCTTTTTTTTAGTATAAGTATGTCCACTGCAATATATGGGACATGCTTAAATTAAAAAAAAACAAAACAAGAAAAAGTTATTCATTGTTTATCTGAAATTCCAACTGAATGGCACATGCTGTATATTTATTTGCTAAATCTGGCAGCTCCCTCTAGAGCCCCTTCTGGGATAGTTGAAGGTGCCTGTTCCCTTCCCGAGAGAACCTTCCAGGCTTTTCTCTGGCAGGAGGTACCCGGGTCGGAGGCACTGCATCTAGAGACGCCGTCAACATCCCTTTATTGTTGCCAAGGGCAGAAAATGAATTTCCTTGTGATAATTTTTCTTTCAGTATATAATTTTGGAGGGGGCTTGGGCAATCCCTCACAGTGGGAATTATTTATCAGGGAAATGAGGGATTTTTGAGTTTGTTGTTTGTAGAGAACGTGGCAGTGCCACTGGGCTGCCAGCCTCTGATCTCTGGCTTCTTTGGAAGAAGATCGAAAACAGCCGACGACGTCTCACGAGGAAAATTTTTCCCTCCGGCGCGTCTGAGAGCTCATCTCTATGTAAAACTTGTTAGGACACAGGTGGATTTTTAAGGAGAAAAAGTCAAGGAAAGAAAAAGACAAAGGGCCAGCAAAAGTTCTTGGGGCAACTTCTAGAATATGATTCCTTGGATCAGTGGTATTTTATTTTTTCAAATTGCGGAGGGCTTTTCCAAAAAATTATTCCCCAAAGGGCGGCTGTATTCGCATACAGACTTAGGTCTTTATTGTTCTTTCTCCCTCTCTTAAACTCAAAGTTGTTACAAATTATTTGAACTAAGCAATCAGGAATAAAAGATGAACAGAACGTGAAAAAGGAAACAGATAAAAAGTAAATAAAATACATGCTAGAAAGTCTTTATATTAGATTAAAAATTTTAACATTTGACTTTATACTTTGGTGTACCATCATAATCACGTTTAGTTTCAAAATGTTATAATTAAAACTTCAAATCTTGACGGCTTTTTCTCACTTTTTCTAAATATTTGATGGCTTTTTTTTTTTTTTTTACCATCTTGCTGGAGCAGGAGAAATATTTCAGTGTGAGAAAATAATGCATTCAGTGTGTTTCTTTTTTAGAATGGCATTCAAAGGCAGTCAAGCTCTGCTCTTAAGCTGGCAAAATTTTGCAAAGATAAAATCCTAGCCCCAATTCATACCAGAATGAGAGCAGGCGGAGTTAACCAACATTCAGGCAAGTCTGAATTGATGGAGCGAGTCCTGTGTCACCAAGCAATGAGCCCAGCTGAAACCTAAGGGACCCAAACCTCAGCCTGTACCCCCTTTCCATTTCCCACCCACCCTCTCCCCTCTCGGAGCATAAACCCCAGATCAGAATCTTGGCTCCAAGCCTGGAGCTGGGAGGTGCAGCTTGATGTCAATTACGGCCCAATTCCAGAGGTGCCATCAAAGAGTTAGCTAGGATGTCCCAGTGCGCAAATGTGGGATAATTGGGAAACAAATTCTACAAACATCTTGAAAGGGGCAAAAGACCTTTGATCTTTCTATAGAAAGGCAGACATTACAGACGTTGCTGCCTTTTGGGGTCTGCACACATTTCATACCAGGTTAGAGGATGCCATCTTTCTGAGAAATCAGCCGACACCTAATTCCATCGTACCTTAATTATCCTAACTGGTTTCGTATGTCCAAAGGCATTTTCCCCAAAGATTAGAGGAGAGAGAGGGACTGACAAAATAATTAAATATGCAATTTGCCAAGCGTGGGCAATATGGCTTTGAAATCACCTTTGCAGGAAGTTTTACCGCTTGTTCATGGACATGTATATTGCAGGCTGCAGACTTTTATTTAAGCTCTTTTGATTGCTTTAATGGATTAATACCTGAGTGCCATCAGCCGGGAGCTGAGACCCAGGCTGTTTCTAATTTTGCAAATATCGTGCCTGCTTCCTTTGGTGTTAGGACAAAAAGAAGCATCTAGAATTTGCCTTCTCACTTAAAGCAACATGCTGATGCCCTCAAATAATTGCCCGATGTCAGGATCTGCATCTCGCAAGCGGTGATGTCGGTTACAGGAAAGTTCCGTGGTGTCAGGGGCCGGGCTGGTGGGGTGGGGGCGCTGGCAGGACGGGGCAGGCCCGCACTGCACACGGGGCCTGGATCCGTTTGGGGTGGCACTTCCCAAGTGAGTCTGCGTTTCTGGACGGCAGGACGCTGCTCACAGTAAGGCCCCTGCAGCTGTAGGGGTGCGGAGGAATGTGCTCTCATCCGCGCTCACGCCTCCTGACACGGGTAAGAAGCATTCCACGGGGCAGGGGGCGGTGCTCGCCGGGATCTGGAGAAGAATTCGGGTTTAGACTGCGGCCGCGTCCGAGGGAGGCTTCCGGAAACTGGACCCGGCGCTTGCTCTGGGGGAATAGTTCGCATTCTGCACCCATGATGGGAGAACTGGAGTTCCGAAGGAGTTGGCCAAAGTGAAGGCACTGGTCCCACCTTCTGTCTGAGCTGGGTGTCTGGGGGGCCGTGTCTTGGGGGCCCATTTCAAGGACATGAGGGCAGCGTTTCCTGGGGGTGGCGGTGGGGGGCGTTTGTCTGGTCTGGGATATCCGTGGGTACCTGGCAGACAGAGGATGGATCATTACAGACATGCAGTGTAGCTCGGCCGTGAGAGGCGAAGGGTAGATGAAGAAGAGAGACAGAGAACAGGAAAAGAGCCAGAAAGAAAGACAAAAAGACAAAGAGGAGGCCCTCACGGAGACTTTCCCATTTGCACACGCATGTGTGCACACGCACACACACACATACGCACACACGCGCACAACGAGACCGCCTTTGAAGGCAGAGGGACGAGGCCTAGCTGTCCCGGGGATGTGCGTGGCGGCCAGGCTTTTTCATCGTTCCCAGAACTCCCTAATGAGGCTGTGGCCTCTCCTGGTGGGAACGCTGCTCCCTGGACTCAGCTTTGATAAAGCGGACGGGCCGTCTGGGACGAGTTACCGGGTTTTCCTCTTTCTTCTTTTGAACCCTGCGGTGGTTTTGCTCTTTCATGGCAAACAGCGAGGCCAAAGTTTCTGGCCTCTGTCCTTGGGGGGCGCAGGCCATCCCGTCTCGTGGGAGGCAGAGAGATGGCAGGTCCAGGATTAGGGACGCTGGCCCAGGCCATGAGCAGTGGGTGAGGAGGGGGCTTTGCTGGCTTCCATATTCAGATCTACTTGTCACTCACGATGAGCCTGAGGTCCCCAGTGTCAGCATCCTCTAGATCAGTGGTCCCCAACCTTCTTGGCCCCAGGGACCGGTGCTCCTGTGAGAATCTGATGCCTGACGGTCTGAGGTGGAGCTGAGGCGGCGATGCTAGTGCCGGGGAGCGGCTGCAGATACAGTTGAAGCTTTGTTTTCACCTGCCCCTCATCCACTGCTGTGAGGCCTGGTTCCTAACAGGTCATGGACCGGTACTGGTCCGTGGCCCTGCTCTAGAGCACACCTCAGCAGCCCCAGCGTAGCTGACATCGTGAGCACACACAGGCCTGTGACGATGGTAACGTGATGATGATAGCATTGACTGTTCAGTGACTAACAGGTATTTGACAAGGACGATCGCGCGCAGCACCTGTGAGCCCCTTCTACAGCAGAGAGAATAGAGACTCTGAGAATTAGGCGGCCTGCTAGTCAGAGTCAGGATGGGACCGGATCTGTCACCCCACAGCCCAGCTCTTAACCACTGGCCTTCCTGAAAGGGCTGGAGCCTCAGCTGGCCCTCAAGCCCCCGGACACACCAGCTCTTAGCTGCATAGCCTCTCCCTTGTTTCTTCTTGCCCACGCCCGTGCTTTCTGTAAGGCCATAGCCACAAAGTCAGCAAGACCCCAGTGCTGAGGTCTCTGCCCCACAAATGCAGTGTCTGGAGGTCCCTGAGCACTGATTGCCTGGGTAGCAGCTCCAGAAGGAAGGGGACATGGAGCCAGACACCGTGGGGCAGGAGAAGAGGGTTTGGTACCCACAGCAGCTCCTCTTGGCTGCCTGCTGGCCACTCGGGACCCCTGGGGATCCCCAGCCCAATGGGACTTGTCTTTGATCTCTGATGATTAAAACAAAACACCCTCTCAGGTGGTTCCTCGTTGTCAGAGAGGGAGGTCCCCCTTTTCTGGCCGGCAGACGGTGAGCTGCCCGAGAGAGGCCATCCCACCCCAGGGCCTTCACGTGGGAGAGGCCCTGGCTTCAAAGGCCAAGTTGGAGAGGCTCCCCCGGACACCTGGACCTGAGCAGGCCAGCCTCGTCTCCGGCCTAGTGGCCCGCCTCACCCCAACCCTCATCTCTGGTCCCGGCTGCCTTCCTTTGCCCTCATCCCTGACACCTGCTCCTTAGGCATCCCATGGTGCTCCTCGGGCCTGCTCACTCTTGCTGCTGCTGCTGCCCAGAAAGTCAGGTGACAGGTGTGAATGGTGCTCCTCGGGCCTGCTCACTCTTGCTGCTGCCCAGAAAGTCAGGTGACAGGTGTGCCCGTTTGCCATATCCCCACCATCCATTCACCCCTGGTCTCTGTGGTCCGCTGGGCTGTGAGGAAGGACCTTAACTTTACTCTAACTTGTGAAAAGAAAACCTTGGTTCTAAGCTTTCATTCATTCCGTCAAGTGCCAGCTTTTGGCCAGGCCCTGGGCTGACGCTGGGGAGACAGCAACAAGTAAGACGCATGTGGTCCCTGAGCTCGTGAATGGGTTTCCGATTCTGGTTAGCAGGGGGTTCTGTGCTGCACACTTCACAGCCGACTGGGACACCCCAGAGAGAGCCGCTCTGCCACGAGAGTGAGCGGGGGACAGATCCTCACACTTGGTGTCTGGCGACAGTCCCGCCCATGGTTTTTATGGGACCTTGGGGACGGGGGATGCTGGAGCAGTTGGATTCCCGCACCTTTACGCTCCCACCTGAACTGGCTCCTCCGGTGGTAGTAGCTCGTGGGCGGTCCTCACGTGACACTTCCGTTGGGAGATGGGAAGCCGCATCTCCCGGCAGAACGTCCTTTCCACTGACACGTCCCCTTGGACCTCTGGGTCGCATTTGTACGGTGGGAAATAGCAGTAAAGGGAGGGGCTCACTGAAAGCCAAGGATGTCCCTTCAACTTTTCAGTACGAAAATATTCAAACTCATAGAAAAGGTGAACGTAGAGTATGCCGAATACCCACATAACCACACTTGCTTATAGGTGTACACTCACTCATCTATGTCTGTTTATTTTTTTTTCTATAAGTTTAAAAGCGTGTTCCAGATATCATCTCTAAATATTTCAGTGGGCATTTTCTAAGAATAAAAATAGTCTCTCCATGACCATAACACCACTACCCTGTGAAGAAAATTAACAGCAATCCAAGACGGAGGGAGTTTGATACTAAGTCAACAGATAAGTATTGGTATCTCAGCTAGAAAGCAGAAGGCATGGCAGTGTGACACTATTTTAAACTTTTGGTTTCAGTCACCGAATGGGACAGCTGGAGGAGGATGGAATGACACACTGGTTGCAAAGTCTGTGAGTTCTGTGGGAGCGGAGCACCAGCGCATAGTAGGTGCTTGGGAGGGTTTGTCAATTGAATACACTTCAGGCCAGAGCCCACCCCTGGATCCTCGCTCACGCTCCTGAGCCCAGAGGGGCCTGTTCTCCCAGCTCTGCCGCTGCCCAGAGGAGAGGAGCATGTGGGGAGACGGGGGGGCTTGAGATCTGGGCTGACTGGGGTACCCCCAAGTCTCCAGGTCCCCTTGGGGCCATCAAAGCTGAGCTGGGATGAGGACAAGATGTGATACCTCCTCGGATGCTGTGTGGCCCCTTCCCTTCCCCCTGCTGGGGGATGGTGCGTATTTTGATGCGTATCTGAATATGAGACCGTGTACGTGCACATGTGGCCATATATTTGTGTGATGTTAGAAGTACAGTTTGGTCCAAAGGAATAGTATTCAGCTTTATAAAGAAAGGAAATTCTGACACCTGCTACAGTACGGACGAAATGGGAGGACATTAGCTAAGTGAAGTAAGCCAGATATAAAAAGACAAATATTGCATGATGTCACTTGCATGAGGTACCTAGAGAAATCAGATTCATGGAGCCAGAAAGTGAAACAGTGGCTGCTGAAGCGGGGGAGAAATGGGGAGTTTTTGTTTAATGGGGACAGAGTTTCAGTTTCGCGAGATGCAAAGAGCTCCAGAGATGGGGAGGGGGGTTGATGGTTGCACAACGATGTGAATGTATTTGATGCTACTGAGCTGCACCCTTAAAACGGTTAAGATGGTGAATTTTATGTTATGTGTATTTTACCGCAATAAAAAAAGTAGGGTTTTGGTGCCTGTAACTGGCCACATTGTGAGGTTCCACTTCAGCACAGTGGTCCCCCATTATCGGGGGAGGTGACTGCTCACTGTCGCTTGCTAGGAAAGCTAGAATATTGTCAATCGGAGCAAGTCTAATGGAAACAAAGATTCCTGGGAATATCAGACTCGAGCCCCTTTGCTGTAAATGCTGCTGCATTCGAAGCGAATCTCAGCCAGCCCGGAAATAAACGGAGGCATTTTGTCAAAGGAAAGAACTTGATGAAAAATTGTTTTATGAAACCCGAATTTTGGCATATTTTCACATTTTCGTTTGTCAGGAGGCAGAGTCATAAATGTTAAACATGTTGTTTATTATTATGCACAGTTGATTTCTTTATGATGACAATTTCATTTTAAAGTTCATCATAGAGTCACTGCAGGAAGGGGTGGGCATTCGAGAAGAGAAGGGAGAGAGATTTTATAGTTTATCCCAGCCGGACTATCGAGAGAGCAGTTTTTATTAGAACAGAACAGAAGGGGTGGCCCAGGCCCAAAGCTCCCTCCTAGGGTCTGGTCAGGGGGTTAGTGTGGCGTGCCGGCGCCGGTCCCCGGTCCCTGGTTTGGAGCCGGCTGCCGTGGGAGCTGCTGGCCGTGCAGGCCCTGGCTTGCCAAGCCCCTCGGCACTGCCGCTCCCACCGCCTTTGTTCCCCAGGCTGATACCCGAGTCACTGGTTTGTAGTTGGAAGCGGAGGGAGCTGGGACCAAGGGCCCAAGAGCCCCTGAGCCGGGCCTCCCTTCTGCAAACCCACCACAAAAGCCATCCCAGGGCGAGAGGGACCATTTGTTCGAGTTTCCTTTTTCTCACTGCATCTTCATGGTCAGGGTCAGTGGATGATGAAAAGGGGTTGGTTTCCAGCCCCTGGTGAGCTGAGGGTGGTGGGACCCAGGAGGACACCCTAGGCTGTCACATAGCTGGCCCTGCCATCTACAGTCTGGGCAGGGTGCCTTTCCTCTCAAAGCCTCAGTTTCCCCAACTGTAAAATGGCATCTCCATTCCCACCCCTCGGGGCTGTTGTGAGCTCCCATATCCTGGGTGCTCACTCAAGGCCGGTGCTTTGGAGAGAAGATTCCACCCCAACCCTAGGAGAACCCTGAATCCAGTTCTGACTCCCGTTTTCGGATGAGTCTGGGATCAGAGCGAATCCTGTTACCCAAATCGCTCAGCAGCGGGGGTGGTGCTGGGTGAGCGTCCTGCAACTGTCTGCTCAGAACCCTGGCCAGCCCGGGGTGGGCGCTCAGCGCCCACGCGGTGACCTAGCACCTGGTCTCAGGGCTGAGGGGGAAGCGCAGGCGCCAGTGGATCAGCCTGCCCAGCTCCGAGCAGAGCCTGAGATCCTGGCCAAAGGTAGCGGCTTCCACGGGGGTTCCGAGGGGAGGGCAGAGAGACTGGGCCTGGTCGGTGTCACACAGCATCCTGGCAGAGGGCCCCCTGCCCATCCCTCTCTGAGGCCACTGCGGGGGGCACAGGAGTCTGAGGCTGGGGTTGGGTGGGACTGGGGAGAGACTCTCCCAACCCAGCAGCCGGCTCCCGCCTCGGGCTCCGCCTCCCCTGCTTCCTTCAGCATGTGGTGTGTGGGTGGGGGGGATGTCGGAGGGAAGAAATGTGCCCACACTCTCCCCCAACCCCCGTCCGTTGCTTTGTCATATTCTGCTTTAGCCCCCGGGCCTGGGCCAGTGGGTTTGGACACAAGGCAAGCTCAGGGGGGCTGGATGGGGCCTAGTTTGAGGTCTTTTTCTAAGGTTTGGCCCAGAAACACATCCTGC
This sequence comes from Pteropus alecto, assembly GCF_000325575.1. Classification (NCBI taxonomy): domain Eukaryota; kingdom Metazoa; phylum Chordata; class Mammalia; order Chiroptera; family Pteropodidae; genus Pteropus; species Pteropus alecto. The sequence goes on along the minus strand of NW_006441061.1, from coordinate 2,848,094 downwards.
CAACCCTCTGGGGTGCTCAGTCACCACCCCTGCCGTAGGAAACACTTTTAAGTGGCCGTGGGGGGATCCGAGAGCACTGAACTGGGGGGGCGGGGTGGAGTACCCACCCCCACACCGCTGGCTGTTGGCAGAGGGGGCGCAGCTCTTGCCCCTTCTGACCCGAAGCCTCTCCAGCCGCCAGCGAGGCCTCCTCCAGGGTGACAGCCTGATCCTCCACGAAAGGATAAGAATCACATTCTTCACTTTTTAAGTCGCACAAAAGCCGTATGCATAATTAATGTGCAATAAACGTGAGCGGCTGGAAATTAACTAAATGAAAAAAAATAAAGGAATATACTTAATTGTAAAAATTTAATTTTGCTCTTATTCTCTTTCTTTCTTTCTCTCCCTCCCCCCACCCCCGCCCTTTCCGATGTGTTATGATCTCCGAGCCCTTCAGATCTCACCGGAGATCATATTCTGAAGGACTCGCCTCCTGACCTCTTGCTAGGGAGCCCAGCCGAGGACAAGATTAGTTTTAAGCTGCAGCCCGGTCGGTTACTTTCAACAGAGGGTCGAAGAGTGCCCACGAGCCGGGGTATTATTGTGTCACACAAAGGAATGTGGTAATCACCCCTCAAGACCTAGCTCGGGGGACCTCTGTGGCTGATCTTAAGGGCTTTGGGGGATGTGATTTTGAGAGTCGCCTCTTGAAACCCGGATAGAGGGCCCGTCGCGGTATTTAAATATTCCTCAACATGAACCCAGTGGTTAAAAAGCCAAAGGACTCGAGACATTTCCATATTTTCAAACACAGTATTTTCAGCAATAGCATCTAAGGCCCCCTTGCTTCTCCTGCTAACTTTTTAAAGGACAAGACCTTTTCTAGATGATAAGATCGAGTGGTGAAATTTCCCAGAGGGGAAAAAAAAATTTATTGACGCATCTTACTTATTGTCACATCTCTTCATAAAACCCAAGGACTCAGCTTCAAGAAACAACCCATCCACTTGAAAGAGAAAAAAAAAAAAATTAGTATCTTTAAAGAATAAAACACTCTATTAACATACTTTAAAATATGATTTATTGCCCACACATAACAACAACAATAACTTAAAATATCAAATCCCTACGAATAAATCACTGCCGATCCTATCTCCTTACACGCCGGCTGTTTCCCTGCTTCTCCCGTCTTTCTCAGCCCTGCTCTCTATCAGCAGATAATTTAAAAAAGAGGCAGAAGAATCTAGAGACAGACCCCAGAGGCATCGAGGCTGTTTGGGCAAGAATCGTGTTTTCAGAATCTCCCAGTTTGTCCCAGACAGTTCATAGCTGGCGCTTTTCAAGTCCTTTCAAACAGTAACAGACTCAGGGTGTTTCTTTGAGTCGCTCTGTTATCAGATTAATTTATAACAAGGAAAGAGGCTGTCAGTACGGTCACTCACGCTCACTGCCACCTCTGCCCAGGTACCTGGTCCTGTTTAAGGCGAGTTGCTGTCGTCCTGGAGATGCCTGGTTGTCGGGGACCACGGGCAAGCCGTAAATAACCAGGTCCGTGGCTGCAGATCATGGAGTTCCACTGCAGCCCAGCTGGCAAAGGCGGCTGATTCTGGGAACAGGTGGCCTGCAGGAGTTGAGGCCAGGCAGTGGGCCAGGCTGCTTTCCGCAGCAGCCTGGTTCCAGCCCGAGATAGCCACCCAGCACTCAGCCAGGCCCCAGACGTAGACCTTTGCATTAAACAGATTCTGACACTAAAAATCAAGGCCCGTTGGCCGTTGTCATAGGAATGCAATATCCTCTGGAGGTCCCCTTATTAAAAAGCCACGTCTTGCTGCTGTTGCTGCTGCCGCTGCCTGGGATAGAGTTCTATTCCGTTTGTATTGATCACGGAGAAATGGCTCAGTCCCTGGCTGACAGATCCAGCCAGCAGGGAGGGACTTAGTCTTCGACGGAGAATATTTGTCTCCACAGTAATTTGGGGGACCCTGAGCCGGAGATGTGGTTATTTTCCCGAGGTGATGGTGGGTAATCACTAGCTATGATTCAGAATTACAAATGTAGAGATTTCTGAGTGCAGACTGGAGCCTGCCAGGGGCTTCAGAAATTACCCCAGGTAGCTGCTTCATCTCGAGGACCTCGGGCCAAGGGAAGGGACTCACCCACGCCACAAAGAGTGGCTCTGTGTGAGAAAGGACATTCAGCACAGCACTGTTTGTAGGTGCAAACGGTAGGAAACAAACTGAATGTCCATCGCAGAAGATCGAGTCAAAAAACAACAACGTTATGTTAGGCAGCACCACGTTAAATTGCCATTTTTTCCCTGGTTGTTCACAAATGCTTGGCTATCGACGATCTCGTAGGGTTCCATCTACTACAACTAGCGAAAGCAGTGGCAAGCAGCCTGAAAAGGGACGAGATGGGGGAATGCTCCAAGAGATGGTACTAAGTGAAAAAAAGCAAGCTGCAGAGTAGCGTACCTGTTACGCTCCCTGTGTGTTTTTAGAAAAGAAATAGACGGATGTTCGCTGGGATAAGCCTGGACTCTGGAAAAGAGACACTGGGAACTGTCCAGAGTGGACGCCCCAGGGAGGAAGGAGAACAGGGGGCCGAGGAAGAGAGATAGCAAGGCTGAACCTTCCCTGGACAGCCTCAGTGCCTTTGGAATTTTATACTCTCTCTGCGGAGGGCAGATAGAAAATAAAGTTCATTAAAATTTCAAACAAAGATCAAAATGTCAGGGAAGCCCTCATTACTAAGGGTGAAGGGCTCAGACTCGGGTCTGAGAATTCTGGGCTTCGAGTGGAAGTGACAGTTTCCTCGAGACGTGGATGAGAAAGGCCCGGCGTCGTGGCACAGAGAATTCGGTGACTGTTACATGGTACGATACGCGGTACGTAAGTCATAACAGACACACATATAAATCCTTATAATGACTTGCTCGGTATTTTCATTTTCTTAGATGAGAGAGAAGAAAATGACTGCATGTGTTGAGGGTCAGAAGTGGAGACCCCGAGTGTCATGTGGAGCTCTGGGGGGACCTGGTCCTGATGCAGGAATGGCCCACGCTGATTTTACGGGGTGGCTCTGATGATTTTCTTCTGAACGAGTAAATGGTCTTTCGCATCTTCGTGTACACAGGCAGGTGAACTAATAGAATTAAGCTTATTGGTTTAATTCCTCTGGGCCCCCTTGGCGAGGGGAGAGCAGCTGGATGAATATTTTAATTAAGCTCTGACACCCAGAAGTCAAAGTCCCGGAGTGGTCCCAGTGGGCAAGGTCGTGTCGTGCAGTTTGGGGTTTAATCAGGTTTGGTTTCAGAGTTCCCATTTCTTCCCGGACAAAAATATGTCATTAGGCGTCCAAGATTTCCACTGGAAAAAAAAAAAAATACAACTCGACTGAATTTTCTCTAGAGAATGACACCGTGATTCGATTAGCCCTTTTTCCTTGACATTTTGCCCACTTTATTAACTTCTGCTTTGCTTTTAAGCAGGCAACTACTGTTTTACTTCCCTGAAGAAGCTCATAATATTATAATTCAAGTGTCAGGACAGATTAGGGTAAACGAACTGTGTAATTCCCGAAGGAAAACAAACTTCAAAACGGACGTGGTCCGCCTTGTAACATGTCATGGATCGTATTAGCGTTGAACAGGCGAATCTATCACCTAATGTGCTAAAGTTGGCTCAAATGTTCCCCACTCTGCAAGGTGAGAAATTACTTAGCTAACAAAACATTTCATTTTCCTCCCTTTGCATTCTTTCTTTATGAGATCCTGAATGTGACATTTTCACCAAAAAATCTCTGCGCTTATTTGTGAAAAATGTATATTAAAACCAAAGCCCATCAAATGGAAAGAAATCACAGATGGTTTTATTCACAAGCAGCAGAATTAATGGCCTCTCTTCTCTTTATAAATATTAGAAGCAGATGAGTTCATTACGATTTCACCCTAATAAAGAAAAGCTGCTTGATTTTGACAAGACATCGACTTATCTAATACATCTCTTAAATAACAAAGCTACTTCCCGCCCGTAAAACACGGCTCGAAAACACCAGCTTTACCTGGACTGCTTCTAAATTAATGAAAAACACTCGAGTCTAAGGAGAGCAGAAGAATTGGGGCGGGGTGTGTGTGTGTGTGTTGGGGGGCGGCGGGGGGGGGGGCGCCGCACAGAGATGGAATTCAAGGGATTTTTTGAAAACGGGATTGGATTCCGAAAAGAGCGAGTTTTGAAATGTTTACTTTGCGGTGGCTTGAAATTTTTACATCTTTCAACAAAGCGGTGCAGACAAGTGAAACCATCTGAAGGGGCTTTTCAAGAGAGCGGGTCCACACACGGTGGATGAGGCTGTGGTTCTTTATCGCGGGCGATCTGCACCCATCGTGAAGGGGAGCCCAGCCCTTTCCCCCCTCGGCTCCTCCCCAGCTCCCAGCTCGCGGCCGCCTCGCCTGGGCTTCAAAGCACTGCTGGCGGAGGTCCGGGCTGGGAATTGGACACCCCGCTCCGGGGACGAGGGCACGGCTGCCTGATGTGGTCATCTTGTTAGTCATGGAAAGCCCGGCTCTTTCTGTTTGTGCCGCTTTCAGCACTTATTAAGAAAGAAGTGGGAGGCTTTACGCGAAACTGCAAAAGATGTTTTTTCTCCCCAGGGCCCCGGCAGTTGGGGCCACGGCTTATCCATCATTGCAAAGATCTCTCCTAGAAATGGAACGAGTCAGCC
>NW_006441061.1:2828192-2843309 GCF_000325575.1 Pteropus alecto | reverse complement strand
GACATTCTTGGCTTGGCTCCCATGCAAGGGTGTGGGCTCTTTCGTCTGAAAACTGCCCAGGGAACGCCTTTGGGGGAGGCGAGTCACACGGCTTAGGAAAAATGGCAAAAAAAAAAAAAAAAATCGCATGTCTCCGCGGCTTTCGTGTCCAGTTCTACGGTTGAGACTCTCAACTCGGATTCCCAAACTTCCCCCAGCCCCAAGACCAACAGGAGGCGTAACCACAGAGACCCAGACACCTGCACAAACAGGTCGCCGCTGGGGGAGGGGAGTGGTGGAGGTGGGAATACTATTTCTGAGCAGCTCCTTAAAAGCAAACGCGTCCCAGTACCTCTGCCTTGTCTCGGGATCCTGCATCTTTCTCGCTGTCTGTCTGTGCTCTCTTCCTCCAGGTGAGGGGCTGCGAATTCTCCAACGGGCCCAGGTGCAATTCTGAGTTCTGAGATCATCGGGATCCCTCCTTTAAGCCCCAGTTCCACAAGTATCAAACTTCTGGGGAGATTTTTTTTTGGGAAGCAACAAGTTTGAGCCAGGAGCCCATGATTGAAATTCTCCAATAAATCCCTCCCAGCTGAGCCCGAAGGGTCTGTAGTTGGTTCAGCATGCAGGGACGACAGGAAGGGGGGGAGGTTTGCAAACTTCAAACAGGACTTGGGTTTGGGGTGGGGTGGGGGTTGTGCTGAGGGAGGAGGCCACCGACAGAGGGCTCAGAGTTAATTAAAGAGACTGCGTTTTTAGCGCCTATAAACTCAGTTCAGCCCTCTCCATATTAAAGTGCCAGCAACTCAAGTTCTGTGCAGGAACGCCTTCTCACCTAGGGGTGAGCCTGGAAATGGGGGGCTCGAGCTACATGCATGTAGGGTGGACCTTTGCAGGCGTCTGCAGGACCCTGGCCAGGGGTACGCTGCATTTCTACCAGGAGTTCCAAGGGAGCCAGACCGTGTTCAGAGGCCTCGTTAAACAAGGAGGGTCTCTCTGTCCTCCAGGCACTGGACTGGCACATCACCTGGAGATAGGGGGCATCGTCTCCCTCATTTTACAGACGAAGAAAGTAAAGCTCAGAGAGGCAAAGTCGGCAGCTCAGGGGGATGTGCTGGCGTGGGGGAAAGGCAGGGCTGGAGTCAGGATCTGTTGGCTTATGCCCCTGGACGGGCAGAGACCAGCAAAGGACAGGTTATCACTGCTGACATCCCGCCCTCACCTTGGCCCTGGCCCCTCGCACTGTCCTTGACATTCAATCAGGTGCCGGTGATGTCTGGCCCAGCAGTTGGGGCTGGGCCTCCCCAGCTTCTCCGCGACAAATGGTTCTCATTTGAGAGAGAGGTTATAAAAACATGCCCAAGGACACTGTCAGGGAACTGAGGATTAATCTCACTTCAGTCAAAGACCATTTCAAATATTTTTTGGAGGGGATGGGGGTAGGCAGCAGCCTGGCTGGAAAGGAAGGCAGGATTCTCGGGGGGCCCCCTCAGGTCAGCAGGTTTGGAGGCACATTGCAATACGGGCTGGTGGCGGTCGGGGGTCACTCCGTACCTGGCGAGGCCGAGTCTGCCCCTGGGCGATGCTTTGCTTTGCTCCCCAAGGCCCCGAGGCGGGCCGCCCCTCCCGCGGACGCTCGCTCGCACCGCGTTGGATGTCTTGCTTATGTTTCAGGGCGGTTTAAGTTGCCAAAAGGAAGGGGAAGGATTAGACGCCTGGGACGTTTTCATTTTCTGGATGGTGTCAAAAAGCTGAGTGTTTTTGCCTGGTGACTCAACCAGAGAGGGCCCTGAAGACCAGTGGGGGGTGGGGGTGGGTGCACTGCCTCCCACCCATCCCCCCCTCCTCCCAGATGCTTGTGGGCTAGACAAGCGAGGCCCCATTCTAGCCAGGGACTAAGGGGGTACCAGCTGCGCTCTAAGCCAGCAGCCTCCAAACTGGGAGGCCTGGGTCCCTAAAAGACAACTGTGGGGTTTTGGGGCACAGGCTGTGGAATGAGGGGCCTCTGCTGAGCTTCCTTAACAACCCCGGTAGCTCTGCTTAGTGAGAGCTCAGTAGGAGCCGGGTACACTGGTCCTGTGAGGTAGGGACTTTTATCATCCCCATGATACATTTGGTGAAACCGAGGCCCAGGGAGGGGCAGGTGGCTGGCTTCAGGTTTGGACACTGGACGACAGTCTCCTTAAACCTTCTCAGCGACTCTGCGAAGTAAGGACTGTGGACTTGCCCCATTTTATGGATGTGGAAGCTGAGGCTCGGGGCTGAGGCCCTAATGTGACTTGTTCAAGCCCACAGGACAGGGAAGGTGGAGCTGGGGGCTTGCGGCCCCACAGCTGAGGCCCACACCCCTCTGGCTGATCTGAATTCCAGAGCATGGCGGGGCCCAGCCCGTTCTCCCTCGGGACTCCAGAGTCCTCACGGGCCATTCCCCGCACGAACTGGTGGGCATAGCAGGGGTAGGACCCCCTAAAGGATTGGAGGGGGCTCACTGCAAGCTCGACTCTGCGCAAACAAATGTCCGCAGCGCAGAGCCGAAGATTTATTTTTGCAAGGTGGGAGAACCGCCTGCACGCAGTGGGATCCCACCAAAGCCCGGGGCGGGGGCGGCGCCGCAGAGCGCCCTCATGCGGCCGGACTCGGTGTGCGCACCGGCGGCTGCAGCTACCGGCAGGGAGGAGCCTCGCGCCTAATGCGCGCTTTACAGCGACCCAGCAACCGAGAAAGGAGCTCGTAGGACGGCCCCCATTTCAGAAGAGAAAACAGGCAAGAGAAAGTACAAGAGACCTCCCGGGTTCCCCCAGCCGGGAAATGAGACTCACAGGGGGTTATGCCACCCTGCAAAGTGCCTCCTCCCTGGGAGCTATAAGAGGCCATCCCAGCCCCCTGCAGGGGCCCACCCTAGGGAGCCCCGCCAGTCAGTGGGGGTGGGGGTGAGGGTGGTCAGTGGAGGTGGGGCCCAGCCCTGCAGCTCTTGCCAAACCCACGGAGGGCCCCTACCCCAGCAGGAAACTGATGAGTGCCGAAAGGCTGGTGCTTAGCCCAAAAGCAAATTCCAAACTAGAAGCGCTCAGAATTTCTGGCAAATTCCAGCCAAGGAACTCAGATGAAGCATCAGCATGCATTAGGCCAGGGGCTCCCATGCTGGATGGACAGGTCACCTTAGATCCTGTGCCCCACTTCCTGTCCACACTGAAGGGGTCTTCTGGGGCCTCCCCAGGGACAAATGTCCTGCTGGGTGCCCATCAACTCTGTGCAGCACCCCGGGCCAAGCATGTTGTGGGTCTGACTTCAGTTTCTCCTCCGGAAAGCCCTGGGTAGCTGGTGGCTGTGATCGCAGGGCCTCAGAGTCACATTCAGGGTTGCTGGGCCCTGAGTCAGGCCCGTCTGACCACAGAAGTACCCACCAGGATGGGACACTTCCTCTGGGGGGTGGGGCGGGGCACAATCCAGCTGCCTTCAGGCTCAGCGCTGGGCATACTTGCGCTGGACGCTCTGAGCTCCTCTGGTTGGTTGCATGCTTCTGGGCGCCCTGGAGCCTCAGTTTCCACGTCTGCTAAATGAGGGACTCTTCGACTGCAAGACGCGGCGGAACGCCCACAGAAGGTGTATGCACCTCTGTCGTCCTCCGCAAATGTTTGCTAGTGCCCTGTGAACAATACCCCTTCCCCTCTATTTGTTTACCCCTCACCGGAAACATCCTTCACTTCGATCCAACCCCCTCTAGAGCTCAGCGCACACCTTGCCTCCTCCAGCCAGCCTTCCCCTCCCATCTTCTGGACCCCTCTCCAGGGGACGGTACTGTGGGGTATAAAAGCCATTTTTAAAGGGTTTGGGAGGATAGGCAGAGATTCTTAACACAGACAGCATTAACCATAAAGAAAAAGGTTGATCACTGGACTAAGTTTATGAAGAACTTTTTAAAATTAAATTATTTTTACTGAGCTATAATTGACCCATGACATATTAGTTTCAGGTGTACAGCATGATTCAATATTTGTTTATTGTGAGATGTTCACCGCAGTAAGTCTAGTTAGTGTCTGTCACCATACATAGTTAGAAAACTTTTTTTCTTGACATGAGAACTTTTAAGCTCTATAGTCGCCATGCTGTGCATTCCATTCCAAGGACTTATTTTATACCTGGAAGTTTGTACCTTTTGATTCCCTTCACCCATTTTGTCCACTCCCTACCTCTACCTCTGGCAATCACTGATCTGTTCTCTGTATCTATGAGCTTTTTTTGTAGTTTTTATTTTTTTTTAATTCTACATATAAATGAGATCACATGGTACTTGTCTTTCTCTGACTTAATTCACTTAGTAGAATGCCCTCAAGGTCTGCCTGTGTTGTTGCAAATGGCAAGACTTCATTCTTTTATATGGCCGAATAGTATTCATGTGTGTGTGTGTGTGTGTGTGTGTGTCTATTACATTTTCTTTATTCATTCATCCATCAATGGGCACTTAGTTTATTTCCATCTCTTGGCTATGGAAAGTAATGATAAGGTTGTCTCTCAGCCTCCAAGGGTGGGGAAGGCATGTTCCTCACGGAGATGTTTTCCTTGCATTTAGACAGAGAGTCAGAGACCTCCTTTTGGTCCCGCTGCTGCTTCTCAAGTTATCTTAACTTGAAATAATCAATATGCCATTGTGGGGTCTCTTGGGGGCACCTTGACCTGGGCCCTGACAGTGTAAAAATAGACAACTACTCTAGACCGAGAATGCACTATGTGTAGAGGACATGCTAGATTCTTCCTCAGTAAAATAGCATTTAAGCCTGTGAGATGAGTTTTATTATGCCCATTTTACATGTGAGAAAGTGAAGGTTTGGGGAGCTTAATATTGACCAAAATAACCTAATTAGTAGAGGTCATAATCATAGTTCACACTCATATTTCAGAGCCCCAAGTCCATACACTCAGAGCTTGAATCATTCTGTTTACATCATATAAAGCCAATTATGATGTATACGGTAGCATCGTTTTTAAGATTTTATTTACTTTTTTAAAATAAAAAAGAACCGTATGAAGTAAAAAGTTTAAATCTCTCGTTCCTTGTCTTCTTATTCCACTCTAAAGAATAAAGCCTCTATGGAGATTTCCTGACATTTTCTATGCACATGAAATTACATGGTATCAATCATAGAAATCATAATAGCTCAATATATGCCAAAACAAGAGAGAGAAGAATGCTACAAGGAACTTGGAGCATATATCTTTTCGAGCTAGTGTTTTTGTTTTCTTCGGATAGATACTCAGAAGTGGAATTGCTGGATCGGTTCTATATTTAATTTTTTGAAGAACCTCCATACTGTTTTCCACAGTGGCTGCACCAGTGTACAATCCCACCAAACAATGCACGAGAGTTCCTTTTTCCACATCCCTGTCAACATTTATTGCTTGTCTTTTTGATAATAGCCATTCTAACAGGTGTGAGGTGATAGCTCAGGTGATTTGCATTTCCCTGATGACTAGTGGTGTGGAGCATGTTTTAATGTAGCTGTCGGCCATCTGTATGTCTTCTTGGAAAAATGCCTATTCAGATCCTCTGCCCATTTTTTATTCAGATTTGTTTTTTTTGCTGTTGAGTCGTAGGATTTCTTTACAGATTTTGGATATTATCAGATCCATGATTTGTAAATGTTTCTCCCATTCAGTAAATCGCTTTTTCATTTTGTCGGTGTTTACCTTTCCTGTGCAGAAGGTTTTCAGTTGATGGAGTCCCATTTTTATTTATTTTTGATATAGTCCCATGGTTATTTTTGCTTTTGGAGTGAGATCCAAAACCTCATTGCCAAGACCAGTGTCAAGGAGCTTACTGTCTATGTATTCTTCTAGGAGTTTTATGGTTTTGGGTCTTACATTTAAGTCTTCAATCATTTTGAGTTCACTTTTGTATATGGCGTAAGATAGTGGTCCAATTTCATTCTTTTGCATGTCCCATTTTCTCAACATCATTTGTTGAAGAGACTGTCTTAACCCCATTGAATATTCTTGGCTTCCTTTTTCTTAAATTAATTGATTCGTATATGCTTGAGCTTATTTCTGGGTTCTCTATTCTGTTCCATTGACTTTTGTTTCTGTTTTTATGCCAATACCACACAGTCATATAGTTTTGATTACTATAGCTTTGTAATGTAGTTTGAAATCAGGGAGCATGATGCCTCCAGCTTTTTTCTTCTTTCTCAAGATTGCTTTGGCTATTTGGGGTCTTTTGTGGGTCCTTACAAAATTTCATTGGAATTTTGATAGGGATTGCATTGAGTCTGTACATTGCTTTGGGTAGTATGGCCTTTTTAACAATATTCATTCTTCCAGTGTTAATTCTAACCATTTATGAACATGGAATATCTTTCCATTTATTTCCGTCTTCAACTTCTTTCATCAATGCCTTATAATTTTCAGTGTACAGGTCCTTCACCCCCTTAGTTAAATTTATTCCTAGGTATTTTATTCTTTTTGATGCACTTGTAAATCGGATTGTTTCCTTAATATCTCTTTTTGATAGTTCATTATTAGCGCATGGAAGCACAACCAATTTTTGTGTATTTCGTATCCTGCAACTTTACTGAATTCACTTCTTAGTTTTAAAGGTTTTGTTTCAGTGTACAGGTCCTTCACCCCCTTAGTTAAATTTATTCCTAGGTATTTTATTCTTTTTGATGCACTTGTAAATCGGATTGTTTCCTTAATATCTCTTTTTGATAGTTCATTATTAGCGCATGGAAGCACAACCAATTTTTGTGTATTTCGTATCCTGCAACTTTACTGAATTCACTTCTTAGTTTTAAAGGTTTTTTTTTTTTTTTTTTTTTTTGGTGGAGTCTTTAGAGTTTTCTATGTAAAATATTATCTGAAAATAGTGACCATTTTGCTTTTTCCTTTCCAATCGGGATGACTTTTATTTCATTTTATTGCCTGCTTGCTCTGGCTAGGACTTCCAATACTACATTGAATAGAAGTGGGAAGAGTGGGCATCCTCGTCTTGTTCCCATTTTTAGAGAAGCTTTCAGCTTTTCACCGCTGAGTATGATGTGAGCTTTGGGCTTGACATTCATGGCCTGTATAAGGTATGTTCCCGCTATACTCACTTTGCTGAAAGTTTTTATCATAAATAAATGTCAAAGTTTGTCAACTACTTGTTCTGTATCTATTGAGATAACCATCTGATTTTTATCCTTCGTTTTATTAATGTTGTGTATCACATTGGTTGATTTGCTGATGTCAAACCATCCTTGCATCCCTGGATTGAATCCCGCTTGATTGTGGCATGTGATCCTTTTCACATATTGTCGAATTGGTTTGCTGATATTTTGTTGCGGATTTCGGCATCTGTCTCCATCGGGCATAGTTTTCTTGTAGTGTCCTTGTCTGGTTTTGATATCAGGGTAATGCTGGGTGGGTTTTTTATTTTTTTTGGCTCATATTTTATCAACTTGGCTACAATTATTTTTATTTGCTCATATTTTATCAATTTGGCTACAGTTACTGGGAGAGGTGTAGTAAAATCTTCAAGTGCAATTGCTGATTTATCCATTTCTTTTCTTCTTCGGTATGTCAGTATTTCAAAACTGATAGGCTCTTATTCAAAATAACTTACTGCTGACTAATATTTCCAGTGTCCTCCCATATTTCTTGGGGGCTTCGTTTTTGTTTATATTGAACTCATGTTCTGTCTGGACAGGCAATTCTTTCGGTGTTGGTTGGTCAGCGTCTTGTCTTGCTGTTGGTGGACCAGCTCTTCTGGTTTCTGTTCCCTCCCTGTGAGCTCACTGGTCCTTAGGACTCTCAGTGCTGCGGGTTGGTAACATGGAACTGAGGAGGTAGTGCAAGCCCAGAATTTAGCTTGGTGGTTCTTAACCTCGGCTGCACATTGACAGCCCCTGGGGAGCCTGACAAATGACTGATTCCTGAGTCCCTTCTGAAGAGATCTCGATTTCAATGATCTGGGTGTGGTCTGGGCACAGGAAGTTTTAAAAATTCCAGGTGGTTCTAATGTGCAGTCGAGGTTGGAAAAACCTTGTGTCCCCTGCAGAGAAGGTGGTGGGGGACGAAGGTGCTCCGGGTGTTCCAGCCGGTGCCGACCTCGCCCACGTGCCCTCCCTCATTAGGGGATCCGGGCCCCCAGGGAGTCATTCAAGACCTCTGCCCAGCTCTACCTTTCCTAAGACCTGTGTCTCTGGTTCTGCTAACCTGGTCTAAGGTATGGGGACAGGGGAAGAGGGAGCCCAGCTGCTGTTTTGGTGGTAAAAGGATGAAAATGAGCCACCCTGGGCAATGCGGGGGAGATGAATGAGCATAGCTGGAAAACGCGCCCCCCCGCCGCCCCTTCCCCCCGCCACCATCTCTCAGCTGTGGCATTGGCCATCTTTGCGTCTGGTCTGCTGTTGTTCCCCACCCCAAGACCTAAGCCCCTCCTAGCTTTAGTATCGGGTCCTGTGACCCATCAGTCTTCTCTCCTTCTCCAACATCCCTCTGAGTTGGGGTTGAGGGAGAGAACCAGCAGCCCATGTAGTTTACCTCCCTGCACCCGACGCCCACCCCACCGCCGTGGATTGTGTTGGGCACCGTGGCTTCAGAGAAAAGCAGGATCAAGGGCCCACCTCTCACCCTTGCCTCTGGTCTCTTTGGGGTCGGCATCAAGACTTGTCCAGGGAGGCCTGCCACTGGTCGTCATGGTCCCCGGGGTGGTCACAAGTCTCACAGCAAGTGCCACCGGGGCCCATTCTTCATGGGCTCCTCAGCACCTGAGTCCAGTCCACCTGTCTCTTCACCTGCTTCGAGGAATTCATTCAGAGTGTTTGCTCACACCTGCTGTTTTTCTAGGCCTGTGCTGGGTGTTCAGGTTGAGTATGTGTGTGGCTGGGGAGGAGGATGTAATAAATCAGACGTATACCCCCTCCTCCAGGAGCAGATAATCGAATGAGAGGATCCAATGACTCCAGTGGAGCCTTGGCTCTAATGTGCGAGGAGGCGTGGAGTGGCTCGAAGGGGAGGGTCATTACCTGTGCCTCCAACGGGTCAAGAAGGACATCACAGAGGAGGCGTATGAGGCGGGTCTTGCAGGACAAACAGGAGTTTGCCAGGCGGAAAGTGAGGGAAATGCATTCTAAGCAGAGGGAATCGCATGTACAAAGGCAAGGGAGCACAGAGTTTAGGGTTCGATGAGCCACAAACGATTCAGCAGGGAGATTAATGGGAAGCGAGGCTGGGACGGGGGGTGCGGGTCAGACGTGGGAGGGTGGCATGCAGAAACCCAAAGGACTTGGGCTTCATTCTTAGGGTCAGGGGCAAAGTAAGTGGAGGGGTCTCGTGAAATGGATCGTGGCTGTGTGGACGGTGGATGGGAGTGGAGGGCCCGGGAGGCGGGGCAGTGGCTCGGGGGCCGATGCTGAAATCCAGGTGAACAGTGTCTAGGGCCAGAACTGGAAAAGGAACATCGAGCAAAGGGCAGCTGAGTCTGAAAACAAATTTAGGTGAGAGAACTGGCCGGCTGGCAAATGGGTGACTGCAGACGGCTCCAGGGGGTGGCGTGGGTGACTTGGGCTGTTCCGGAGAGGGAGAAGTCAGAAGGGGGAGCCGTTTGGGGCTTGGGAGAAGATGGTGCATTCAGCTCCGGCTATGCTGAGATCAAGGTGGGACACCCAGGTGGCTGCTGGAACCATGTGACTGGAGCTCATTGCCCAGCAACAGAGTTAAGCATGGTTAAAGACACAGGCTGCTCACAGGGTGCAGAAGGGGCTCAGGGATGAGCCGGTTCCCGAAAAAGCAGGTGGAAACAGGAGAAATAGGAGAGATGGCCGCGGTGCGTGTGCATGGGCTGCGGCGGGCTGGACCGTCGGCTCCACCGGGGCAGGGTTGTCACTGCTGAGTGCCCAGTGCCCAGCTCAGGGCCTCCACGTGGGAGAGACTCACACGACATGACTCGGATGGATGGATGGATGGATGGATGGATGGATGGATGATGCGTCACCCCCCTCACCATCCTCTCTTCACATCGGAGCTGCTGGTGGGTGCTTTTCCATCTCCCGGGAAGGTCTCCCACCCCTACGCGCACGGTCTCGCCCTCCTCTGCAGCAGACGCCTCTTTCTAGGGTCTAAACCTAGACCTGCTCCAGATCCTCTGTGATCACACACTTGCCCTCCCACCCAGGCCCGCGCTACCGGGGGCAGGCGGGGGCACCTGACCCGAGCTGGCCTTTCAGTGTCCGTCCTGCCACTCTCGCCTCTGGGTCTTCTGAGCTGAGACCATGTAGACTTCGGCGGCTTGTGCCACGTGTGGTGGTGCACAGGGCACGTGAGAGGGAGGCCAGGGAGTGACAGAACAAGAGGCAAGCGGACACCCAGGCAGAGGCAGACGAGGCAGCGTGGGCAAGGCAGGAAAAAGGTGCCTCCTGTGTGGGAAAGGCAGGAAAAAGGTGCCGCCTGGCTCTGGCCTCTCTGGGGCTTGGCTGTGTCCTGCTTTGGGCTCTGAGTGTCCTCTGGGTCTGGCCGCTAGTCCCACCTTGGCCTCGGCTACGTGTGGATTTCTGCTTCTTGCTGCTGGAAGGCCCGTGTGTGAGGCGCCTGCCCCTGGGCATCCGCCTGTCTGACCGCCTGCGAGTGCTTCAGGCTTCTTGCAAACAGACCCGGGGGCCTGGATGTCCAAGGCCACGTGTCATACTTGCTTGGTGACCTGGCACTGGGGAGCGGGGTGGGGCCCACAGCACATGCTATGGATGGTGAGACAGAATCTGGGCGCCACAGAAAGACCGGCATGGTCTCTGCTCGTGCCGAATGCCCCGTGACCATCCTCATTCCATGTTCTTGGTGTAAGCCACCGAGGGAGGCACTGTCCCCATCCCGACAGGTGTTGGGTGATGAGCGGAAGGCCACGTGGTCAGAAAGTGGCAGAGCCAGAATTCGAGTCCAGCAGGTTTCTCACGAAATTCTCTGGGGAGGTTTCCTCCCCTCCCACGGTGGGAAAAGACCCAAGAGATGCCAGCGGTGGGGGCCTGGGCCGGGGGCGCTGACACTCTTGGGGACCCTCATAGTCCTAATGAGATGAGACGAGCTAAGGGTCGCCCAGCTCTCGCCCGAGTCCGGTGTGCACAGGGCTGCAGGCAGCGACGGCTCAGATGGCGCTGTCTAGCTCAAAAATGCAGAGGTCACGTATTAAGGAGGCAAAGAGCTTTGATAGTGAAACCTGAACTGATGTGTCCTCAGGGAGCCCGGCGCTTGTCCCGGGGCCCTGCAGCCCCTTCCCCAGCCTTTGGAGTGGTGTCGTGCAAGCAGGTGAGTGGTTGGGACAGGACCGAACCCATGGGCCGCGTGTCCCCCGCCCGGCAGCCAGACACTCTGAACCCTGCCCAGACACGGCTCCGGGGCAGCCCACAGATGAAAGAGCGCCCTGCATTCCTCATGGCGACCCACTGCAAGGCACGGGTTTGCAGCTTGTGTGGCAACGGGGGGTTTTCTCCTTCCAGGAGCGGTCCCGAGGGCTGTGCCAGAGGCCGGGAGGGCTCTCTTCGCCCTCCCTGAATCACTCTGGCTTGTAACCGGGCCATGCGAGCTAAACGGGGTGAAGAAGCCCACCAGCTCTTTCCAGAAAGGCTGGAAGGTCGGGGTGGTGGCTGGCCCAGCCGGCGTCTGAGACGAGCTGGAGAGGAAGCTGAAGGCCAGAGCCTAGAGCATCCCTGAGGGGCGCCACCTTGGGTGGCTTCAGAGACAGCGGCAAGCCAGGAAAAGGTTAAAACAAACATTTATTTAACAAATTATATTAAGAAGACAATCACACAGTGAAACTTCCCTTTGCCAAGTACAAGAGTCACCTCAAATAAATACACGCAGTGAGGACGCCGTTCCCATGGTGAATGCACAGTGGCCTGAGGCCCCAGGTGGTCACACGGCTGCTCACGCGCCCTTTGCTGGGAGAACGGGAGCCCTGTCTCACGGTGGTGACAGCCGCGGCCACCACAGGGCTGCATGTGGGACAGGTGGAGAAAGCTGGGCTGACCCGAGGCGCAGGTGCCCGGCCGCCTGCAGGCCCAGGGCGCGGCGGATGCGGACGGAGTCCAGCGAGCTCGGCTCTCGTGCGCCGTGCGGGCTCGCGGCTGCGTCCCGGCCGAGGCCCTTCTCTGTCCTTGTCCCCTGGTTTCCTGGTTCTGAGGAGATGCAGGCCGGGCTTCCTGACGCGCGACCGGGCGGCCTGCAGACCCGGGGAGCCCTTGTCTGGGACGCGGGAGCTGGGCGGGCGGGTTCTCGCCCGTGCTCGGGCCCACAGTGCGGTGGTGTGGCAACACCAGCAGGCCTGGTGGCGGCCAGGGTGTCCATCACTGGACCGGAAACGGAGAGGTGAGGCGTGTGCTTGCGTCGGGATGGCCGGCACCGGGGGCTCGGGGGCCAGACGAGACTTGGGGCCAAATCCTGTCTCTTGCCACTTACCAGCCTTGTGCTCTTGGACAAGTCTCGGCTTCTCCCTCTGTCACGAGGAGCGAATCACATCTACTTCTGGGTGTTTGTTTTCCGAGGGGGGATGACGGAAAAATGTGCTTTAGGTGCCGGCCTGGCGCCTGGCGTGGAGCGTGGCTTTGCTCGTGCTCGTCCTCCTAGTGCCCCTGCTGCCCTGATGAAGGACACGGGGCGGGTGGGAAAGCCGGGCCCCAGCCAGTGTTGGGGGCTCCCCTCTAGCCCCCCGCCGGGCTGCAAGCCTCCTGGCGGGGGGTGGGGGCAGGGCAGCCTGGCGTCTAAACCGCCATCTCTTCCCGTCACTGCCCGGGTTCTCAGCCCTCTGGGAGGAGCAGGGTTGGGGCCGATATCAGTTCTTGGACTTGGGGTGGGAAAAAAAAAGCCTTGTTATGAATTCGCTAGTGAACTTGGAGCAAAGTACTTATCCTTGTCACCGTTGTGCCATTTCCAAGGCCTTTGCAGAGAATTTGAAATTTCAGAGGGAAAAAGAGAAGGGGGACGTTGTGCTCGTGGTGGAGGGGGGTGGATGTGCGGGGGGGGGAGCCAAGGCCCCCCACATTTCCAAGAGAACCCTGTCCTCCTCTCCCCACCTGGCCAGAGGGGTTTGTGAAGACAAGTGCCCTCCCAGAAAGACACACAAGTCTCTCAAGTCCTAGGCGTGGCCGGAGCCCCCTCCCCCGGGGGTGAGAGCCCATGCACACACTCATCCCCCTGCTGTCACCTCACACTTGCTCACCCTCGCCCAGCTCACACAAGGCAAAGAAACAGGGTTAGGAGCACCCTAGAATCTACCACGGAGCCTACTTGACACTTTCACCGCGGGGCTGGCTTACGCTGCTGTCTGTTGCGACATTCACAGTCTGCGTCCGGCCTGGACTAAGTCTGTGGTGCTGGGTGTCCGCTGGCCTGCGCCCACACAGCCTTGCTTTCTTGCAGGTAAGGCCCCAAGGGCGTGAATGCGGAGGTGTGGCCACCTCTGCTCCTTCCCCTGAAAACCGCCCTCACCGCTGGGCTGTGCCTTCCTGCTGCCCGACAAGGGTCCCCACGGCGTCCTGTTTGGACCGCTGGGCCCGTCAGACCTGCAGATGCCTGTCAGTCAGGGAGAAGGGCCACTGGGCGTCACTGGCCAGAGGTCGTCTCACAACCAGGGTGTGAAAAAAGATCGAAGGACAAAGTCCACAAACCAAAGGGACCGAAGTCATTGGAGCGCGGCAGCCCCCTGCCCCGAGCCTGCCGGACGTCACCCTCTGTGGGGCTTCAAGTCACATAGGTCACTTGGTTTTGAACCAGCCACCCATCCAAAAAAAGCAGCAGTAGATACAGGTTCTCTGGGCCCCATGGGGCTCCCTCAATTCCCCAGAGGCACAACTAGCTTATTTCAGTGGGGACATTTAAGACCAGTTAGTCCTGGTGAAGCACCAACCCCAAAAGGTCCTTGCAGGGGCTGCCGTCCCTACCTGCAGCCTCCAGGCTTCACGAGCGAACGGCCTCTGCTGCCGCCCTGCCATGTAGGAAGCACAGGGACGCCCTCAGGCCTCGGGGCAGCGGGGAGAGGCGACCGCCACCCCGAGGCGTAGATGTCGGGAGCCATTGGGGTGAAGCCGGGGGGGCCAAGGGGCGAGAACGGGCAGGGCTGAAGCAGGTCCGCGAGGCGTTTGGCGCCCGCCTCACCGTGTCGGCTGGTTCCTGCTGCACCCCCGCCACCTGGGGAGCCCCGTGCCGCCCGCCCTCCTGGTAGGGGAACCTCGCCGCACTCCACGGCAGCCTCCAGACACACGGCAAGCCTCCCGTCCCAAGTGTCAACCAACTGGTGGCCTTCCAGGTGGAAGACACCAACGTTATCTGGGATCAGGACAAACCCCGACAGCCAGACAAGGCAGGTCACTAGTGGGGGAGGGTCCACGTCCCCAGGGATGGCGGCAACTCCCGTTCTCACGGCAAACGTGCGTGAAGTTGAACTTGGCAGCCAGCACTGTGTCCACTGGCCATTTGTGGCAGAAATGTCAGGGTCGGCCCCAGGGTGGTGACCTGGGTCAGATGGACTTTTTAAAACAACTGTTCCTGTTGGCAGAGGCCTTCAAAACACAGCCTGGCTCTGAGGAGCTGGGGGACCATAGGTCCACGGCCCCTTCCCCAGCACCCTGGTAGGGCCTGTGCTGGGGTCACTGGGTCGGGGGCCAGGCCGAGGCAGTTGGTGCTGCTGTTGGCACGTGGGTGTTGCAGAGAGGAGCCCTTTGGGGGAAAGTGGGTGTACAGTGGGTGAACACAGCATCCCGGGCAGCAAAACTCACAGCCTAGCAAGTGCCGGCCACTCTGCCAGCTCGCCCAGACGGCCCGTCTCCTCCGTGCCTGCCACTGGGGCACGCCGCTCCCACCCCGGGATGTCCAGTGTGTGAATCGAGCGATGAGTCCGAGTGGGGAGGTGCCCACAGCGGGGCAGGGAGCCAGGCTCGGGTCTGCTCAGGCCACGGGCTTCTTCCGCTGCTGGCTTCTCAGGGTCGCCGTAGAACGTGGGGTGCTCGGTTCCGTCGGCGTGAGAGACGTGTCGCACGGCAGCCCCAGGTCATCGGTAAGCTCTGGAGGGTCCTGGGAGAAGCTGCCGCCCTCTCGGGGTCATCCAGGAGGAAAGCGATGGCTTAGTGGTGGGCGACAGGGGTGAAGGGATCCAGCGGCGTCACTGGGCGGCCTGAGCAA
>NW_006441061.1:2826545-2827797 GCF_000325575.1 Pteropus alecto | reverse complement strand
GGCGGGAGCCGGGCGGCCGCGCTCTGCTCCGTGCGGAAGCTGTACTCGTACTGCAGGGGGAAAGGAGCACAGAGCATGAGCACGCTGGGGACCGGTGCTCCACGCACAGGCCCAGAGTGGGCGCCACCTCAGCCGTGCCCCACGCTGTGAGGCTCAAGCGGACCACGTGCCGGGCTGCTTGCCCTCCGGCCTCCCACAGCCCGGCAAACGGCCCCTGTCACCCTATATGACAGGAGTCGCACCCTGGTACGGGGCAGAGTTGGGTGGGACTCCACCCCGAGCCTGACCTGAGGCCGGCCACTCCCTGACTTGCCACTTCACTCAAGTGCCTCCTGAGCACTGCTGATAGCAGACACTCTGGGTGACACGGGACACACCCTGCCCATGCTGTCCTAACTGATGAGGAGCCGCGGCATCTCAGGGCAGCATCCGGAGGCCACCTGGCCCGGCCGCAGCACACCTGTGCTCAGCCCAGCCTGCTGCCTGCCCCGCACTGGAGCTCAACCTTCGAACCGACCCAGGGTCACAGAAATGAGTCTGATGGAAGTTCAGAGAAGGGGCAGTGCCTCTGTGGGAGGGAGAGGGCGCCTGAAATCCACCTGAAGGTTGGATGGGGTCTCAACATCCGCAGGTCGGGCAGAGTGGGTGTAGGTGGGGCGCAGGCGGGGCGCAGGAGAGGCATGTCCGCCTGGCAGGGACAGGCCTGCAGGCTGCCAGCTGGGCTCAGTGGGTGCTGCAGGCCTGAGGCTGCAGGGGCCAGGGGTAGGGCTATGGGGAATAGCCTGGGACTCTACGTCGAGGCAGCCATGTGGTCCCATGGGGTTTAGGAACGGAGAGCTTAGATTAGGTCAGTGGTCGTCACCAATTTAAAGTAACATTTAAAACGTTTTTAGCAGAATTGTCATAAAAGGGATTCCCTACATCAGACAGCAAAGTGGAGCTGCCTCATTGGTCTCGGCCACCACCCAAAGCCATCAACTCGGGGGACGTGGCGGGGGGCTGTTGGGAAAGTGGGGTGGAATCATCCCAGCAAGAGGGTGACTGCTGGGCACCTCCACAGGGAAGGCTGAAGATCCCACCCGTGGGTTCCACCACATGCCCCTGCTCACCCCCTCCCGCCAGGCCTCCCTAGCGCCAGCACCCCCAAAGTGGGCTATCTGTGGCAAGGAGTCACTTCTGGGGCCACACTGCTGGGTTTCAGGCGTAACTGTGTCCTGAGCTCCCCACATCTGCCGGTCCCACAGGACTGACC
>NW_006441061.1:2799285-2826486 GCF_000325575.1 Pteropus alecto | reverse complement strand
CCCGTTCCTGTGTGACTAGCAGAGGCAAGCAGCCTCAAGCAGCCACTGGAGCCACTGCGAAGATTGTGGCCCCTACAAACAGCACCTGTTGCTGGGTGACTCCAGGCAGGCCTCTCCTCTCTGAACCCCAGGGAGCTCACCTCCGACGTGGGGTCACGTCAAGAAAGGAGTGTCGCGGAGAACGTGGACAAAAGGGAACCCCCACACACTGCCGGTGGGACTGTAAGCTGGAGCAGCCACTGTGGAAACCCTGGAGGCCCTCGAAAATTAAAAACAGAACTACCACGTGACCCAGCAATTCCGATTCTGGGCACTTACCTCAAGGAGATGAAAACACAAGCTTGAAAAGACATGTGTACCCTATGTTCGTCGCAGCATTATTCACAACAGCCCAGACAGGGAAACAACCTAAGTGTCCGTCACTACAGAGATGGATAAAGAAAAGGCGTATGCACACCGCAGAATATTACTCAGCCACGGGAACAATGAAACCTTGCCTCGGCGATAACACAGAAGGACCTCGAGGGCATTATGCCAAGTGAAATAAGTCACAGAGAGACACAAGTACCATATGACTTCTTTTAGATGTGAAATCTAAAAAAACCAAAAAGACACAAACACAAACCTAACCGAACTCATAGATGCAGAGAACAGACCGGTGGTTGCCCGCGGCAGGGCGTGGGGGGTGGGCGAATGGGCGCTGGAAGTCAAAAGGTACCAACTTCCAGCTGTAAATTAAGTCCTGGGGCTGTAATGTACAGCATGGTGACCAGTTAATAATGCCGTACTGTGTATCTGAAAGTTGCTAAAAGTAAATCTTAAAAGTTATCACGAAAAAAGAATTCTGTATGGCGATGGATGTTAACTAGACTGATCATTTTCTAATACACGCAAATATTGAATCATTACGTTGTATCCCTGAAACTAAGATGTGTCAATTATACCTCAATTAAAAAAAATGGGGTCATAACCGCTTCTCCCGGGGCTTGCTGTGGGTGAGGGATGAAGTGCAGCAGGGGAAGGGCCCGCCTGACCCTGGCAAGCACTCACTGCACATTTGCTAGCGACTCGGGAGAATGAAAGCCGCCCCCAGCCCTCTCACCTTCCTGCTCTGGTGACCAGGGCACAGGCCCCGGGCTTGGGGACGCCAGCTCCCAGCGCAGTGCGGCGCTAGAGGAGGTGGCCTTGGGGCAGAACCCTGGACGACAGCGCCACCTGGTGGCTGCTAAGCAGCATCACAGCAGGAAGCGTTCCCTCACTGACTCCGGGTGGCACCCACCACTCCACCCTGTGCAGGGCCAGATGAGGGCCCACGAGGTTGTTGGGGGAGGAACCTGGACCAGCCGGGGCCCGGCCATGAACCCAAATGCGCAACACAGGAGGGAGAGCAGGGAGGACCTAGGGCCTCAGCGGGAGCAGTTCCAGGTAGGCGAAGGTTCCAGAGAGAGGTACAGGTGTGGACAGGTGCGTGCAGCCTGACCTCAGGTGGCACCCAGGGCCTGAAAGCAGCCATTGACAGCAAGCCCATAAAACTGGGGGTCCCGTTAAAATGCAGACTCTGACTCAGATGGCTTTGGGTGGGGCCTGAGATGCTGCACGTTCCTCTAACTTCTAGGTGACATGCTGCTGCTGCTCTGGGGACCAGTTTGGGCCATTCTGTGGCCCGATCGATGGGGCCTGGGAGCAGATGTGGATGGGAGGGGGCCAAAGAGCGGGGCTGGGGCAGGGAACCGAAGGGGGTGGGGTGGAGGCTACGCAGGTTCGCGCTGGCCATTCTGAGACCATGTCTGGGAGCTGCTGGCCTGGGGCAGCAGCAGAGGTGAGCAGAGCTGGGGCAGCTCTCAAATGAGGGAGCACGTCCGGGGCCAGGCCCCCGGGGGTGGGGAGCAGGGGGGCAGTCAGGCCTCCTTAAGCTGCTGGGGGCTGCTCCGTACAGGGAGCCCATGAGGGGAGATGGCAGTAGCTCCCAGAAGGCCACAGCCAGAGGCCTGGATCTTCCGCAGACCTGGGAGCTGGCAGGAGTGAGCCCAGGCAGGGGGCGTGAGGTGGGGATGGGGGGCGGTTGGGTGGAGGAGAAACAGGACATTTCCTAGCCTGAGCAAGCATGTGGCTGGCCAGAACCTGGTGCGGAGTCCCAAGGCCAGTCTTTGTGGCCAGGAGTGGGGCCAGGGTCACTGGCAAGGCGGACCACAGACGGGCCTTCAGGGATCAACTGCTGAACTCACGTCTCTCTCCCACTCTGGGGGGGCGGGGTGCAGGGGAGGCAGGGAGGAGGCCTAGGGCACACAATGCCTCTTCCTGACTCTCGGCCCGAGCACAGCGCCGCCCCCCTCAAAGGGGCCTGAGCCCCACGGTGCACGCATCGCTGTCCCCCACCCCGCCCTCGTACCCTCCCTTCTTAGGCTGTCTCGGCTGGAGAAAAGCGTGACCGCCCCCTCTTGTTTTCTCTAACTCCCCGAATGAAATTTCAACATATGTCCCCCGACATAATCCCCCTTAGGCTGCGGATAACCCTTCCCACAGACGCTATCCTCTGCCCGGGGATCCTGGCCCCAAAGTGTTTGCCCAAGAGACTAGGGCGGCTTCTGCAAGCCCTTTCACTCCCGTGGGCAAACAGCAAGCACCTTTGAAGGTGGATTTGGGCCCAGATCTGTTTACTCAAGACATTAGTTTCCCGCATAAGGAAAACCTGCACTCGCGTACAAACAGCAAATCCTTTTTGAATTAAAAAAAATTTCAATTAAAAAGCATTTGGGTTCGCAAAGCTGAGCCCCGCCGAGTGGCTCTGGGCCGCAGCGCCCTCTAGTGGGCACAGGCCGCCGTCGCGGCCTGGACGGCCTCCCTGGGAAAGACATTGCTGCCATCAGTGGCTCTCTCTGGGCTTTCCCAGAGACCCCGGATGGGTGCCCCTGGCCAGGAGACCCTACGACTGACGATCTGCAACCGATGTATCAGACCTCTCAAGCCAGAGCGCGCAAGGCCCAACATCCGAGAGCCTTTTGGGGCCGCGAGGCCAGCTTCCCAGCAGGGGGAGGTGCTGACCACAGCCTCCCGCTGCACCTCGGAGGCCGAGGCACTTCATCCCCAGCCTCCCTGGCGAAAGGGTGGCGCGGGAATACCCCTCCCTCACCTGATTCAGGGTGAGGCACCCCGAATGAAAAAAAACAGTCCTCCTGAAGCACTGGAACCAGGGGTTTTAACCAGAGCGGGGGGTGCCGGGCGGGATGGGGCGGTTCCGGTTTAACGGGCTCGGCGGGGCAGGCACCGACGTCTGCCTGAAAACGCTCACCGAATGTAACAGGAGGAAAAGGGCAAGCATGGACCCTCCCACCCTTCGCTCCCTGGGTCCCGATGTGCTCAAATCAGTCAGAGGCTCCGACCAGGGACAGGGTGGGAAGGGGCTGTTCCCAGCACCTGTGTTTTCAGATGCAGACGCTGAGGCCTGGGGAAGCATCAGATGTCCCACGGTCACAGAGTGAGGCGAGGCAGGGCTAGACTGAGCCCATAGGGGTGGCAGGGAACAGGCACAGCGCTGGCCCAGCATCAGGCAAGTGTCTGTGCCCAGCCCTCACACGGGTGTGATTCGGAGGTGCGGGCAGAATGACAGGTGTGCACCAACCCCCACTGGCACTTCAGTGGATCACAGAGGGCCTGCAATGGCGAGGCGAGAGCAGGCCTGTCGGGGCCTGGCCAGGTGAAGACAGGTGTAGGGGAAGTAAAGGGGCTCAGGCCCATGGGAAGAGCCTGGTTCGGGGGTCGGTCGACACAGAGGGTGGGCCCCAGCAGTCATGGAAGGTTCCCACAAGTCAGAGGGAGGCGGGCGAGGCTCTGAGCAGCGGCCTCACCTGCCCCACAAACTGCCTCTCCTAAGCCTGCCCTGCCTGGCACTCACCCTCCCCGCCACCCTGCCCCGTGACACCTGTTCTGCTCACCGCCTGCAGTTCAATCCCTCTGGGAACTGTGGCTGTGGGCAGCTTCCTCTCATCACTCAAGGGCTCCGTGTCCTCCCACCTATGTCCGAAGCCTGGCTGCTGGAACCCAGGCCCCCGGGGGAGGAAGGGGACAGGTGGCACCGTGTGGAACGGTCTCAGAAAGGCCCCAGGCCGCCGTGGTGCAGGCCGCCTCTGCGTGCTGCGGGAGGGCCCGTCTAGCTGATTTCAAATACATCTACCCCGGGTCTTCAAGCTACTGAGGACATGAGAGGAGGGACAAAGCCCGGGGCACGTGACACTCTGTGGTCTGAGCCTTCTTGCATCTTCCGGTAGGAATCCCTGTGTCTTACGTGGACTATGGTTCCACAAAGACATCTGAACAGCTGGGCGAGGGGGCAGGCACCGGGCCCGACACGCATGTAGAGCTGCTTCGGCCCAAGGAGGGCGGTCCCCGTGCACACACGGGGTCACGTGGCAGAAGGTTGTCCATGGGCACACATGGGGTCATGTGGCGGAAGCCAGGACCGCCCTCCCCATGCCTCGAGGAGGTTCTAGAATCCCGCAGAGCTGGGGAGAATGCCTTGTCCAGCTCCCTCATTTGCTGAGCATGGGCCTGAAGCTCAGGGCTTGTGGATTACAGCCCATGACCACTAATAAGGTGACGGGGTGGCAGGAGCCACCGGGTACTGCGTCAGAGCTTTGGGATCACGCCTTGCGAAGCTGGCACTACCCTCTTTCCCACTATAGGCGAGCAAACCGGGGCTCACAGGGGCCAAGTGGCCTAACCAAGGCCACCAGGGGCTGGGAGCCAGCTGGAAGGAGCCTTTAACTACCACAGTTGGTAAGGATGCTCTGCTGGTCCCACAGCGACCCCGCCCAGGGCCCCGGGCGACTCCCACACTCCCCTGGGAATACACTTCTACTTCCATGCCGGCTCTCCCACGTGGGGTCGTGAGCCCTGAGAGCAGTAGCCCAGGGGTTGGGAGCCCCGAGCCCCGTCCAGTCTCACTGTGGGCCTCACCCTGAGCGAGGGGTTGAACAGGCCCCTCTAAGGCCCACCTGCTCAGGAGCGGGTGCTGCGTCTCTCCCAGAGAAGGGCTCTGTGAGCAGCGGCTGGCACCGACTCAGCCCTGCCTCCGCCGACTCCAAGACACCCAGTCACCTCTTCCATCCTTGTCAGTGCCCCCCCTTCCCTATCCAAAGCCGGCACTCCCAGGAGGGTGGGGATACCTGCTGCCATTTCTGTGTCCACAAACGGCCATGGGGCTCACTTCACTGAGCCAGCATTTCAGAATTTACCTGAATATCACCTAAAAAACACACTTGTATTTTTCCCTCTCCTAAATTATTTGCAGAAAACATTTAAAACAATACCACGTTCTGGCACTGATTTCTGGGTGGAAAATCAGAAGCTGCAGGGTCCTGCCCATTCTTCATCTTATCTTTGTGCTTATGATTATGATTATTATTATTATTTTACCTGCGTGTCAGGTAACCTTCTAGGAGTTCAAGTTTGGGGGATGTCACTTGAAAAACTGGGAAGTGAATGTTCCCCCAACCCTAAGAATAGAAAAGTCCTTTTATTGAAGGACTTGCATAAGACCAAATATTGATCTTGACCTTGCTTTTGCGTGAGCAGGTAGACAACTCAGGATGGTGTCTGGGACAGGTAATTCTGTCTGCCGGACGTCGGCTCTGCCTCGGCTCCGCTTCCACACACGCGGCCCGGTCCTCTTATTTGGCGACGAGCGCCCCGAGCCGCTGCGGGGCAACCTGCCTGGTGGCTGCTGTGTGGCCGACAAGGCTGTCGCCGGAACCAAAAAGGGTGTGGGGGAGGGGCGACTCCGAGACTCTCGGAATTAGGAACTCTGTTAATATATCATATTAATATGCCCGTGGAGGAAAAAAATATGATCATCTCAATAGATGATTAAAGGACATTTATCCAAAGCCACCATCCATTCCTGATTTAAAAAAAAAAAACATTTAGAAAAATAGAAGTAGATGGCTAGTTCTGAGGAAAAAAAGAGACACATCTATATATACAGCACGACAGAATGTAACCTTATGGGTTGACAGAAACTTTCATTAAAAACACGAGTAAGGCAACCCAATGATCGGAAAGTGCTGGCCAGGCTAAGGGACCGGGGAGAGGGCAGATGCCGCAGAGGAGGGGGTCGGGGTCGGGGTCCGCAGATGACATAACTGTCTGCCTGGGGAGGGCGGGAGAAAAGCAACCGAAAACCCGTCGGAAACAGTAAGTCAGAGAGAGCGCCAAGTCCAAAAATAAAACGCAAAAGTCAACGGGCTCCTTGACGGATAAACGACAGAAAACATAATGAATGGAAGAAAAGATCCCGTTTACGCGAACCACAAAAACATAAAACACCTAGGAATAACCTAAACAGGAATGTGCAGGATCTCTACAAAGACCACCGCACTCTGCCGAGCGACATGAAGACCAGTGGGGACTCTTCACCTCGAATGCCAATCAACCCCCGACTAATTTATATGCTCAATGTAGTTACAATTAACATCTAAAACGGAAGTTTCGGAACCCCCTTTCCCCCTAAAGACTCGGAAGTTCAGTTGGAAGAACAGTCATGTGAATGTAACTAGGAAAATTTTTTTGGGAAAAAGAACCAACCCTATCATATACCAAAGCTTATTATAAAGCTACGAGTCCAAACTGTGTGGCAATAGCATTTAAAGAACAGAGTCAAGAAAACTGTCCATCGAGCTACTTACATAGGGAGCTGTATAGCCATGTGCCACCCAGTGACGGAGACATGTTCTGAGAAACGCATCGCTGGGCGATTTCGTCATTGTGCGGACACCACAGAGCACACGGAAGCCCGGATGGCACGGCCCGCTGCACGCCGAGGCCGTAGGGCGCAGCCTGCTGCTCCTCGGCCTCCCCCTGCACGACACGTGACTGCACAAACCAACGTGAGGTCAAACCGAGCCCGAGGGGGAATGACGCGATCGAGGACACGGGACACACGGAGCGCGTGGTATACGAGCACGCTATTTTACAAATTGTTTTGTACGAGTAGAAAGAGAACACTCTAAGACGACAGTTAATAGTATAGTAAACGTGAACCGGTAACGCAGCTGCTCGTCGTCATTACCAAGCCTCCCGCCCGCTACGCGACTGTTTTCTGGTTCTTTCGCACGACTGGCAGAGCCGTAGGTCTGTTTACACCGGCATCGCCACGGACGCAGGAGTAACGCCTTGTGCTCTGCCGGCAGGGCAGCTGTGACGTCGCTACGTGGCAGCAACGTTTCGGCTCCGTCGTGATCTTACGGGGCCGCCATCGTGTTACGTGGCCTGTCACTGACGGAAAAGTCATTCTGTGGCACGCGGCTGCGACAATGATAAAGGCGGCATTTAACAGTCACTGAATGGAGTAGTCGGCGTTAAGGAAACTGGTTGACGCTTTAGAACAAAATAAGTGCAGGTCGAGTTCCTATAACGCCTAAGAGATTTCAGATGGATTAAGTAGTTGAAAAGCATTTAACATTTTAATATATTAAAAAGGGTAGGAGAAAATAGGAGTGAGTATTTTTTATCATCTTCTAAGTATGATACGAAGCCAAAAAGAAACAAAACTGCAAATAAAAAATTCTGAGCTTTTGTGCAGTGGGACACAGCATGAGCAAGGTGAAAAGCCACTGGCTAAAGTGTGTGTGTGTGTGTGTGTGTGTGTGTGTGTGTGTGTGTGAACATAAGACAGAGGGAAAATTGTTATAACGAGCATAAAGAACTCTTAAAAATGAAAGAAAAAAGCTAAAGAAACCAATAGAAAAAATTGGACAAAGGGCACAAACCAAAGAGATGCACAGAAGAAATATGAATGGCCAATAAACATATGAAAAGATGTTCACGTTTAAATAACCAGGGAAAGCTTAGCCATGGTGAGGAGGCGAGAAACGGCCCCCTCAGCCGCCCCAGGTGGGGGTGCTATGCTGGCAGGCTTTTCCTGGGAAGGCAAATGGTCATGTACGTCCTTCTAGCGAAAGGCCCCGAGGAGCGAAGACACAGGTACAAGGAAATGTACCGCGGCAGTGGGATAACTGGGAACAGCTCGACGGTCAGTCAATAGCGGACTGCTTAAATCACGGCACAATCAGAAAAGGGAAAACCAACATGTAGTCGTGAAAAAAATGAGGTTCATCTGTGCAAACTGACATGGAAGGGTGTGCAAGATATACCGCTAAGTGTGAAAGCAAGGTACAGAATGTTATGTACAGGGTGAGTGTGTAACGTTTGAAGGTCTGTGTGTGTGTGTGTGTGTGTGTCCCAGGAGTGGCCTGTGGGGAACTTTCATGTTTCGGAAATGGCTGCATTTTTATAAACATGTACAACCTTTGAACTCGGGGAAAACATGAAATACGAAAAAACCAATTCTGATTGGCAGGGTAGCTGCTTAAGATAAGACTGCCCAAAAGATCCGTCACGATTTATGGGTTAGAACTAATCTTGTCTGTGGCATTACCAGTGGCTCCTAAAGAGTCTGTTTTGGGCTGGAATCATCATCTCAACTCTGTAAGAATTTGGGTGGCAGCTCTGTGTCTTTCGGCAATATACAAGAGGGGAGCGGAACGGGTTAACTTCTGTTTACTTAACTAACTTTTACTGAACGAACTAAAGGGGGCAGCTTTCTTTCCCAATATGCATCAGATTCCTTGCTGAAAAATAAAGAAAGAGGATCCTGGGTGAAAACGTGACATCTCAGAGGCAGAGGGAATTCCTGTTGCAGTTTGAGACCTGACCACTAGATGGTGCAAAGGGACCGCATATTTTGCCAACCTCTCCTGCTACGGAATTCTCCGACGACCACAAACAACACCACGAAAGCTTTCCGAGAGTCCAGAGAATGAACAATTGTGCTGGGATGTGAACGTTTTGCTTTCATAAAACTGGGACTCTGCCATTTCATTACGGATGCGAAAACCTTCTGCCTCCCTTTCTTCCCACGTATGCAGGTCCCAAATCCTGCTCTCACCTCATCCTTGAGGGGGCCTGCAGACACCCATCGAAAGTGCATGTCCGAAAGCTGAACCCCAAAATCCTTTTTTACCTCAGGCTGCCAAACGTGTCCCCATTTATTTCACCTTAATGTCGTGACGTAAATGCAAGTGGAATCGGCCCCAAGCTAAATAAGCAATAAGCCCCATTTTTCAATACACAAACACATAAAGATGTCAGCTCAAACTGTTTACTAATTAACACTTAAAAAGACACAAATTAGATATGCGTGGCTAAGAGCAATTATAATCAAGACGAATTTCTCTAGTCATTTGGGAACTGAAAAAAAATGCCTAATTGCTGGAACCAATGTTTTAAAAACTGAAATCACGCCAGTTAGCAAATATGTTCATTTAAAGAACATTCCACGTGACTACACTCTTGAGGATTAACTACAAACATGAGAACAAGGAAAATATTTAGGTATAAAATTAAAATTTTAAGCTCCCTTAGATTTATAACTTCTTCATTAAATACGTCTGCGAACACCGGCCCATAAAAACCCGCAGCAATTAAGTGGTTAAACGAACTGCCTCCCCTGTCAATGTTAAGGGAGTGATTAATATTAGATTGTCCCCTTACTAATTAGACTCTCCCGTCTCTCGGCTTTAACGTCGAGTGAAAATGGAGGCCGTGGGCTCCGCCAGCGAGCACGGTAGGCTAGTGGCACATCCCTTGCTGGGTCTGCGTGTGGCAGGGTGGGGTCTGTGGTGGCTTGCAGTGGGCAGTGGGCAGTGGGCAGCGGGTGAGGAAATGGCCGAGCACAGGGCTGGAAGGCACTCCGGATGCCTTTTCATCATGGGGATGGTTGGCTCCTGTTTTTAAAAGGCTTGTGGGCTGTTAGGCACGGGGCATATGAAATCTGCAGCCTTCAAGGCCACACTGTCTCCTGGCCCATCATTCCTTGAGGCGAGGGGCAGCGTGGACTGTGAGGGAGGCCGGGCGGGGCAGTGGGCGGGGAGGAGGGCGAGAGGGCTCCGGGAAAGGCACCTGACGGGCGCGAATTCTTGTAGAAGCTGCTGCCGGGGACGGGGGACGGCAGGGCTGGGGACGGCGGGGCTGGGGAGCTCCCGCCCGGCGGCGATGGGGAATCCATCACGTGGAGAGATGGGGCGACTGCTTACTAGGGAAATAAAGAGCAGCAGAGACGGAGAATATTTATGTGCCCATCTCCGCACTCCGAGGGAAGATGCTTCATCACAGGCGGCGGCTGCGAAATCACACTTTTCCCGACTCCTGAGCAGAGAACCTTTTGTTTGCAAGGAGGGAAAGACAATCCGGGCTCCACTGGGACACAGCCCAGGGTCAACACTGCCAGCAGGGCCAAACCGGCTGCTGCCCAGCCCCATGGGGACGGGGGCGGGGCCGGAAACCTTCCTGCTGCTGCCACAGTGGCCGCCGGCCAGCCCCCTGCGCACCTCTCACGGCTGCAGGGAGAGGGGGAAAACCTCACTTTCTCAAGCCTGGGACTAATTTCCTCAGTGAAGCCCCTGTTCTCAGCCGTGGATGGACACGGGTGCTAGGGGCAGTGGCCGCAGGCAGAGGGGCCAGGCGGACGGCCGCTACCACCACGGAGAGCCAGAGCGGTCCACTTTGAATTGATTAACCACGGCTCCCTTCATTTTCAACAGCCCACAACACCTGAGAGTATCTCTGAGTTGTGAGAGGTTTCGCCTTTCCAATGATTTTTTTCCTTCACACTCTGCTCAACAGCGTGCACACTGATTTTAATCACGACCTTAAAACACGACCTTCTTTGGGTGTCTCACCAAAGCCAACCATGGGGGAATCCCTGACGTGCTGACCGGCACTCCGACCTGGCGGCCATCGGGCCTGAGCTCCCACTTGAGGGGTGGCGGGTTTGGCACACCACCTCAGACACCCCAATGTGACAACGGTGCCCGCTCCGCTGCACCACGCTGCCTCCACCGTCCACACAGTCCACGGCTGTCCCTGCAAACACCTGGTGTCTGTGTCCACGTGGCAGGCGGCTCTGGGCTACGCTGCCGGCCACACTGCTGGCGAGCCTCGTCCTCTCCCTCGATGCCAGGGCCTAGTGTCACATTCTCTTTAGGGCTTGTCAGCATTCTGGGGGCCAGCCCACAGCTGGGGTGATACCTCCTCTCTCTGCAGTGGCAGGAAATTCTCGGGCTGGCAGGCTGGGGTCTGCTACGGTGGGGAGCCCCCGGGGCCGGCTCTCCCGGGCAGGCTGCCTGAGCGTTCCCTTTGGTCCCTAACCAGCAAGCTCAAGGCTGACTCGTGATGGGGTTGGTTCATGGAGTGACCTGTCCCAGAGGTCAAGCGGTGGCGACAGGTGCAGGCTTAAACTCAGAAATGCCCCCAGGCAGGGCAGGTAAGTAAAGTTACAGCTGGCAGGAAGGCGAAGCGGCCCCAGGTCTGGATGGGGCACGATGTGTCCCCTGGGGGGCACGCCCTTCTCCTTCCCCGCCGGCTGGGCCGCCTGTCATGTTTCTGCTGTAAACAGGGAGGGACGCGCTGGCCGAGCATAAGGGCCCCTGCTGGGCTCTCCCGTGGCTCAGGAGTCCCCGGCACAAGGCCCAGGGAGATCTGGGTGCCCAAGGAGACAGGCGAGGGTCACGCATCTGTCCCCTGAACCCAAAGGCAGTCTCCCTTTTTGGGGAAAGGAGGCTTGGCTTAATACAGTGTAAAATATGACAAAATATTAACAGTTTACAGGCAGCAGAGAAAACTGCCTCTCCCCAAGCCCACGGCCCATCCCTCCCCTCGCTGACAAACAGACCCGCCAGGGATAAAAAGGAGGAGAACCACTTGGACCAGAGAGCAGGGCCAGGGAGCCACAGGCACAGCTGCTTCTCGGCCCCCAGCTCCACCGGCGAGGCTGGGTTCAGAGGCTGAAAGGAGCAAGTCCTGGCTTGTTTATGGAGAAAACCCTCTGACGTTGATGCAGAAGAGGCAGCTGGCTCACCGAACGGCGTGGAAATCAACATTCTCATCACCATTAAATGCACACGGATGGCTGGTGTAAGGAGCGTGTAAATCCTCAGATTAAACGCGAAAGTCCACAGCACCCCGACTGCCCCGGTGTCGTGACGGTCTACACCCACCTAATGGCTCCGATCTCTCCCCACTTCCCCACGTTGAAAGCCACGTTGACGTCCCCTTTAACGACAGAGAACAGATGTGTGTGTTTTAACCCACTAACGACAAGAAATAAAGCGAGGCCTCGTGAGCTGGGATAACGACAGAGAACAGATGTGTGTGTTTTAACCCACCACTAACGACAAGAAATAAAGCGAGGCCTTGTGAGCTGGGCTGTCACCAGCCCGCAGCACAGAGCAGCGGGCCACAGTGAACAGGGCTGGGCTTGCGCTGGTGCACACCCCTCGCTGTGGACAGGGAGGACAGCAGGGACAATGCCCATGACCGTGGCATCGGCAGCAGCCAGCTGAGCAAGCCAGGGCGGGCACTGGTCTAAGCCATGTACACGATCGTCTCGGTCAAGCCCCGTATTTGCTACAGGGTAAGCGCTGCTATTACTGCCCCGATTTTACAGACGAGAAAACGGGGAGGCTCAGACGGGTTCAACGGAGGAGCTTTGATTTGGGCCCAGGGCGGCTGGCTCTGCTCAGAGCATCTGACCTCAAGGCAATAACGTCTAAGGAAACACATTTTGGAGCAGATTTCAGTCCTTGGGGTGGGGAAGAGAATTAAAGTTTACGGTGGCTTCTGCCACATGCACCGGGCTCTGCACTGGGGCCCTCTCCTACGTCACCCCGTCCCGTGACTCAAAGGCCAGCAGTGTCCACAGGCCTCTCACGCCCGCTTGTCCCCACCAGCCCCTTACAGGGACACAGAGCCAGAGCCCGTAAGTCCCCATGGAGGGGATTTGGAGTGTGACGTGCTAAGTCTTGGGTTGGGCGAGGCACTTCACCTCACAGAGTCTCCGCTTCTGCCGCACGAAACGGGAGGGGCGCCGCCGCCTGGTCAGCCCGGGGTGAGGACCGGCGAAGCTCCCGGCGAAGCCGGGAGCCCAAAGCCGAGCACGCGGCAGGTGCTTCAACAGACGGGGCTGTGCTGAGGGCCCAGGGAGCCGTTCGGAGGGTGCGAGGCGGCGGGGCAGACGCCACACTCAGATGGCTGTCTCCATCCGGCACACGCACACGCCCTGGACGACGCCCGGCCGAGGTGACGCGAGCGTGCCTGCCGGCACTTTTCACGTTTAATATTCGTGAAAACCCTGCGAAACAGGTTC
The DNA here is from genome assembly GCF_000325575.1 of Pteropus alecto. Classification (NCBI taxonomy): domain Eukaryota; kingdom Metazoa; phylum Chordata; class Mammalia; order Chiroptera; family Pteropodidae; genus Pteropus; species Pteropus alecto. The sequence goes on along the minus strand of NW_006441061.1, from coordinate 2,813,288 downwards.
CACTGCGATCCCAGATTGAAATGGAAAGGAGGTGTGACGTGTCCCCAGTCACCGTGGACACCTTGCCCATCCTAAAAGGTCACAGGCTTCTGCTCTACCACCTGCCGCCAGAGCAGGCCACCCTCAGAGGCCTTCCCACACGTGCGCCAAGGGCCGCCAGGGGCAGGACCCCACGCAAAGGCGGGTCGTGGGCAAGTGGCTGGTGGGACTTGGGACCACCAAGTGGCTGGTGGGACCACCCCGGCGACCTTGCTTTCGAGAAGGGCTGACAGGTAATTCTATGTGCATATAGATCTCTAATGGGGTAGCCAGTCATTCTTTTTCCTAAGTTCTCCAACCCGCTCCCTGCCGAAAAAAAAAAAAAAAAATCTTTAGATGACAATCAGGTCGGTTTTTATGATTTACCGAAAATCAAAGACAAAGGGGGACTTTTTTTGTCTTGTTTTTGCTGTGACAGGTTTAGAAATTTGTTGTACTACGTTGATTCAATTTTCCTTGATTTCAGCCATCTTTCAATAATGCAACCTGCTTCTGCTAGCTGGGAACGCACGAGAAAACCCAGAGGAACTGAGAATATTGAAATGGTTCTACCATTTCCATCTTTGAGACAAATGTCCGTCTCGGAGGAGCACCGGCTGCCGGCACGTGACTGCTTAACAACCTCCGGTACGTAAAAGGCGACACACGGTAACGTCGTCTGATGAAAACGGGGACCGTGACGGCACATCTGACCCCCCCCGGCTTGACTCCCTCTCGACTCTCCTTCTTCAGAGCTGTCACGAGGCCTCCGGCCTTGGATTTCTTCCCTTTTTATTAGGAAGACGTCCGAACTATGTCAGACCAGGCTGCCAAACGGGGTCTGGCTCACCGGGCACAGTGGCGTGTGTCCCGACCCTTCCTCGGCGAGGGCACGGACGCGTCCCAAACCCCTGCCGGTGGCCAACAATAAAACGGAAAAAGGCAAAAAAGTCGAGGCCAAGACGACCCCCCCAACCTCCACCTTCGTTAAGCTGAGACAGTTCTGAAAACTGAGGCGGCATTGACTGTTCTGTCTGTCACTTAGAACCTCCCGCCTTAGAGAGAAGACGAGGAGATGCCGGTCACCTTAGACTGGAAGCAATAAACACATTAGAAGGGAGTCTCTTCTTCTAAGCAATAAGTTTGAGTAAAAATGAAGTGCTTTTCTCAGAAAAGTGCCCCCGCCCTAGGACCCTCCCGTTCCTGACACGACCCCAACGGGGCTGAAAGGCCACAGGGCGAGTGAGGGAGGGCCCGGGCCCCCGGCCCCCTCTTCCCCGGTGGCCTGCTTACCTCTTTCTCAATTTCTGCCAGAGATTTGATGGTGATTCCCAAGAGATCGAAGGGCTGCATCTGAAAATACAGACAAGTCATTCTTTTCGAGGGCTGGAAAATGCTTCTTCACGCCGGCGTTCACGCACAACTGCGGGACTCACACTGCCTGTGTGATCTAGTGTTTTCTCCGCAGAAACCCACCCGTGTGACCCCCTTGTGATTAGTGAGGGGAAATGGACCAGTACCAGGAGCATCCTTCCAGAAAACGTGGCCATCACCTGGTTGGTCCCTTCTGACAGAGACCCCTGTTTAGTCATCTGTCTAACGGCGCCCAGGAGAGTCACCGCCCGCCTGAATGACAGTGACTGCCACCTCGCTCTGTCCCCTGGCCATGTGAGAAACCGGTCTGCTCTCTCTCTGCAGCCGTGGGGCCAGAGCTGGCCAGGGCTTCAGCAGAGGACGCCCCGACTGCTGCATCTGTATGGCGGAGTGGGTCTAAGGAATTCCAGCTGGCGGGCAGGGAATCTCGTGTCCAGGGTTCTGAGGTATCCAGGGAAGGAGCCGGGGGGGAATTCCAGGTCTTTGCGAGTGCAGGGTGCATGACATAACTTCCCGCCAACTGCCATTTGAGAAAACAGCGGTGGTGAAAAACAGCACTGCATTTTAATGGGTATTTCTGTAACTTTGTGAAGATGGAGACCTTTTTTTCTTTTTTAAAGATGTTGGCTTTTCAACGGACAGAGCAAAAACTCAAATGAACGCGCAACTGGAGTCGGCTGTGCTAAAAGCATGGGGAGAGGCCAGAGGGGACCCTGTCTGAGGCCCCTGGCCTGAGTCCCCTGCAGGCACACGGGTGGTCTGCCTTCCCACGAGGGCACAGGCCCAGCCTCCTGCAGCCCAGCCAGCAGCTGGCGGCCGGGGATGAACAGGTGAAACCCGCGGAGAGTCCCCAACAGAACCCCGGGGCCTTTGTGCCTCTGAGCTGCGGCCCAGAGGCCGGGCAGAGCCTGAGCCAGCCCAGCAGGGGTGTCCTGTGAAGCCGGTGAAGCCGGCTCCGACGTCCCCAAGACTTGGATTCAAAACGGGGGCCCAGTGCCTCCTTGTGATGCAGCTGCAGGCTAAATCGCATCACCTCCTCTCCTGTTAAAAGGCAGTGTGGGCGGGCGGGCCTCCTAGCCAGGCTGCTGGGAGGGTTAAGCGCAGGGAGGTGCCCGGCACGGGGCTTGGCCCGCATCTGCTGGCCTGGAGCACTTGCTGAGTCGGCAGCGCCCTGGGAGCAGCACAGTAGTAAGGGTGATCTTGGGACGGGGCCACCAAACTAGGCGCTCAGCTCCCGGGGCTCCGCTGCCAGGAACCACAAAACAGGCTGGCTCTCTCACGCTGCAGCCCGAGACGGGCCGCCCGCCCGGGCCGCCCAGCATCCGGCGGGGGCCCAGCTGCTGTGCCATTCGGCTTGAGCTGCCCCACGAAACTTTCCTGACTGGAGCCGGTGCTGCTCCAGGGAGCTGGCAGGAGAGGCGCCAGCGTCTCCATGGCAACGTGGCCGAGTGGAGTCTGCTGAAGTTACTCACGCTCCGCGTGTCACGTCAGGAGCATTTTTCAAGATTAAGCTGCTTACCAGAAGGGTTCAGAGGAGGCCTATTATATTTCATGAAAATGGAGACTACAGAGCAGGTCGAATCACAAGCCGGGTGGTTTTAAGCTGGATCCAAGAAAAACACTGAAGGATTCTTTAGCTGGTGCCCAAACCAGGGCCTTCACGTTTATTAGCTAGCTACTTAAGGCAAACTTCTGCAGAAAGGATGAAAAAAACCCCCAAAAACCCAGAAACAAGGCTATTGAGTCAGCGTGGGACAGGCCTGCACAGCTGAGGGAGGCCCAGTGCCCTCCTGGGGGACAGGCACCAACTGAGGGAGGCCCCCCCAAGTGTCAGGCAGGAGGGCCTGCAGCCCCAGCCCGAGCCGCCCAGTGCCCTGCGTGGTAGGCGGCTCTTACACTGGGCTCTGGCCTTCAGGCCCAGCCATTGGTCCCTCTGTCACTAGAGACTGGTTAGGAGCCCAGCTTGGGCCTGGGTTTGCTCGCAGGCATCACAGGGTCAATGCCGGGCTGCGGAGAGCAGGAGGGAGACCCACTCTGCACTGGCGGGGTCAGCCCTGCCTCCGAGGGACCTCCCAGTCAGAGCAGAGGACGCGGTTAACAGGGAACGAGGCATTAAAACGGGGAAATGGGGCAACAGAACGGCCTTTCCAAGGGGAGCAGAGTCCTCTCTGTAGGACATTGTCATTGTTAAATTAAAAAAAAAAAAAAGATTAAGCTGACCTTGGAAGGCAAGAACATTCACAACCAGTGGCGTTCAGGCCAGGGAATGGCCACGGGCGCAACAACAAAGCTCGGCTGCTCTGCTCGTCTGTCTCCTCCCCGCGTCTGCTCTTTTCTCTCATCCTTACGTACCTATCATGGGCGGCACGAGCTGAGAGGAACGTGACTCACCGCAGCTCCCACGCAGCCCTGTCGTGGGGCTGCAGGGCCGAGCGTCCGGCGGGGGAGGACACGGGGCAGAAATGATTCCAGGGGAGGCAGGAGCGTGAGGGCCCTGTGTGCTGGGCAGAGGGAGCTCGGGCTGGGGGTGGTGGAAGGGAAGGGCACTCAAGCGTGAAACTTACACTTTCTGGAACACAAGAAAACTTCTCTGAAATCATAAAAGGCACACCATCCATGGCTGCAAAAGAAAGAAGAGAGAAAATGGCATTGCAGACACCATCGACGTTGAGCAATTCAGACGTCGACATGCACAGTCCGAGCGAGTCGGTGGCTGCAGCCAGCCGACCTGCACACCAGTGGCGCCCGGGGGAACATGTGCACAGGTACCATCCCCGCTCCCGGGACACACACCGTGAGGGAGGCAGACGCTGCACGCCTGTCTCAAAGAGCAGGCAGTTGTGCAGACAAAAGCTGTGGGAGCAGAGGGGGGCCCAGCGCCCGCCCTCGGAGCCTGGCCTCCCACCCGTAAGTGGCAGGAGCCACCGAGGGGCCGACGGCGGGACAGAGGTGCATGAGGGCTGAGGGGGGCAACGCTGTGTTCTGTGAGGTGGGCAGACGTGCTCTCGGCCGAGAACATCGCAGCCCAGGCTGTCGGGCTCCTGGAAAGGGCCCAGGGTGGAGGGAAGAGTGATTCTGGAGTTTGAGTGAGTTTGAATCCTGGCCGAGGCTTTGGAGGAGGTTAAGTTCTGTTTAAGAGGCTGGCACGGCCTGCATTACAGGGGTGCGTGTCCCAGTGCCCGCCACAGAGCAGGTGCTCAGCGGGTGGGGGCTGCGCAGCCCTCCCTGGGGGACTGGGTCCGGCCCCCGGCTTCCCGGGCTGACTCGCAGCTCGCCGTTCTGCTTGGTTTCAACAGGACACGAGAGAAAGGGTGTGAGTGGGTCTCTAGCACCGCAAATGCGGGGACAGGGTGTGTGTGGGGGGTGCACTTCCTTCTTCACAGCCCTGTACCCAGGTCATCACCATCACAGGCACATGGTGAACCCCAGGACCTGAGACAAGTGTGCTTTCTGAATCACGTCAGAGGACTCTGACACCACGTCGCTGCTGGAGGCCTTGGCGCTGGGAACGCGTGGCCTCTGGGGGCACCCCCAGCGTGAAGGCTCAGCAGCCCGAGGGCGGGCGGAGGCTTCTCTGGGGCCTGGCTTCTCTGTCCCATGGGAGCAGCAGGGAAGGAGCGGAGGCCAGGCCTGGCTTTGCCGGTCCTAGCCATTTGGGCCGGGACTTGCCACCTGGCCATCAGCGTGGGGGCCTCACCCTGAGGGTTTTAGAAAGAAACGGACGGACGGAACAGAGTCAGTGCTCTGGGAAATACGGTCTTTGCTTTTCTCTCAATATCTGAAACGGAGACTTCTCTGGTACACAATTTTTTCGGTGCTAAGAAAGAAGAGTTGCAGGAGCAGAAAAAAAGAAAATAAACATCAGAAAAGGAAATAAGAGAAAGAAATCTGGGGGGGAAATTCTCTGATCAGCAAGATGAGCCAAATGGTTCATTTTAAACTGCATTCATAATTTATTTCAGGGAAGGAAAAAAGGAAACTTTCTCTGCTAAGAAACAGCACAGCTGGCCCCGGCTGTGCAGCAGACACCTTCTCCTTTCTTCGGAGGGCTGCTGTCCAAAGTCTGGCCACCGGCCTGGACAGACACCTGCGGTCTCCCATCACAGGGGGGCCCTGCAACCTGCCGTGACTTCCTGGAAGGGGACCGGCAAGGGGCTGCGAACAGTGTTAACACTTCCCCAGAAACGAGGGAGGTTTGGAAAACGCCCAAAACAATCTTACACAGTATGTTACACGTTCAAACGTACCAGTGAAATCTGAGCACCTGTGCATGCATGCTCACGTACAGCCGAAGAAGCGGGGAACAGAAGACCCCCAAAAGGCCACCGGGCCTTCGACGGAGGGGCAGGATCAGGTCCCACCCAAGGTCCAGCTCCCGCCACTGTCTGCCCAACTCAGACTGACCCCACACGGCACTCTGACGTCATGCCCCTCCCTAATGCCACGGAGAAAGGTGGGCACATGGCCCTGGCATTTCGGGTCATTTCACAGATTGAGGGTCAGAGCTCAGAGAGGTCGGGCCGGCCGGCCGAGGTCACGCAGGCGGCAAGCAGCGACTCCAAAGCCCATTCGGTATAAATAAAATTTCTGAGAACGCGTCCGCTGCTGCTTCCACACCAGGACCATCACCACCGCCCCAAGTTCCCCGGGGGCCTCCTCTAAGCCCTTCCTACTCAGACCCACGGGCCAGGAAGTGTGTGCATGCCCGAATGGTCCAGAGCAGAGCCACTACTGCCCCCTCCCTGAACTCCCTTTCCTTGGTCTTCCCTCTGCCCTTAACGCACCACCCTCCCCCTGCCATGCGAGCCGAGCGCTAGAAGCCCCACCGACGTCACCTCCTTCAAATCCCCAAATCTCACCTCCCCCACCGCCCTCCACTGTCGCTCCGCTCTCTGTGCACGTATGTGCACCCCGTTTCCCTCCGCCCCCCAGATCCCGACAGCACGTCCCCTCTGCCCCCAGACCTGGACAGTGTGTCCCCTCCGTCCCCCAGACCCTGACAGCAAGTTCCTTCTGCCCCCAGACCCCAACAGTGGCTCCCCTCTGTCCCCCACATGACAGCACGTCCCCTCTGCCCCCCAGACCCTGACAGCATGTCCCCTCCATCCCCCAGATCCCAAAAGCACGTCCCCTCTGCCCCCCAGACCCTGACAGCATGTCCCCTCCGTCCCCTAGACCCTGACAGCAAGTTCCTTCTGCCCCCAGACCCCAACAGTGGCTCCCCTCTGTCCCCCACATGACAGCATGTCCCCTCTGCCCCCCAGACCCCGACAGCGGGTCCGGGGCTGGGCTCCCTCGTGCACCCCATGCTCTGTGCTCAGGCTGCCCCCACGCCTGGTGGGGAGTTCTCAAAGCACAGCTTCAGACGCATCGCCGAGCGGAGAACCCCTGATCCGTCGCTCACTAGGTGCCCCGCCGTTGGCGTTTTAGACCTCATTCGTGTTGGGGGTGTCCATTCAGATATGGTGATGGACGCCCTCTCCCCGGCGACAGCTGCATGCTTAGAGGACTTATGTTGTGAAAAGACGATCAGGTGACCTGCCGAGGCCTGGTCGCCCCCCAGGGAACGAGACCTGGGGGGCGCTGGGGTGGGAGAGGAGGAGGGGCCCCTTCCCAGCCCAAGGTCGGCAGTCACACCTGCACCCCAAAAGGGAAGAGAAAGTGGGGTCCTCCCCGGCATACGCGCCCCTCACCGTCCTCGTCACAGAACGCCCTGTCCCTTCATCTCCTGCGTTTACACCCTGGCAATCCTTCTGGGGTCTGCCCGTGTGTCTCCCACAGGAAGCCACCGCCGAAGCCCTCAACGTCCTCCCTGGGGACATGGCCAGGACCAGGCCTTCTCCCTTGGCAGTCCATGAGCGAGTCACCTCTGTGCCCGTGTCCCCGGCACAGGGCGGGGCCCAGAGGGGCCCACAGGGCGGCTGCTCCACACAGGAACACCCCCGTGGGAGGGGGGCTCCGGCCTGGGGCACACGCCCAACCCCTTGAAAGTTCGGTGAACTGTCGCCTGCCACACACTGTTTTGGTTGGCGGGGACAAAGCCACGGGTTTCCTGAAGAGAGCCCACGGGAGTCGGCTCCAGGAGCTGCAAAGACCCAGGCCGGGAGCAGCGTTTTGTTCTCTAATTTTGAGAATTCACTGAGGTGGAGTTCGCATGTCGGAGTGAGCATTCGGACGCGTCTGGAACCTTCACGAGGCTGAGCGGCCCCCACCTCAACCGAGGTCCAACGCAGTTCCCTCCGAGGAACACCCCCTCCCACCTAGCGCCCCCCACAGTGCCTGTCTCTCTCCCTCCAACCGACAGTCGCGCCCTTGGAAAGAAAGGCCTAGAAACATAAGGCTGCCTTTGGGGACCGCGGTGGCCCGGCCCCCTGGACGCCGTGCTCCTGCCTCGCTCATGGTGACAGCAGATGGGCAAGAACAGATTCGCCCAGAGTGGCTATGGAACTTGGAGAAAAAGAAAAAAGCTCAGAAAAAAAGTAAGTTGTAAAACTTGCATATTAGCAGTAATAGCATTTTTATGCATGTATGTGTATATATAATATGTAATGTAAAATAAACTTAAATAAATGTATAATGTATTGTGTGTATATTTTATATATTTATATAATATGTATTTTTATACTATAAATCGACACATACACGTGTGTGCGTACATATACACACAACACACAACACACACACGCAGCATCTTCACAGGGCCCTCTCTTAGCTCCTGCGAGAGACCGACGGCAGCGCATAGTGGATTGCACAGCCCCCCCTCCCAGGGGGCCTCCCCCTGCCCTCCCTTCCAGAGCAGTCCCAGCTCCCAGGCCTGGAGGACGGAAGGGAGCTGCTGGGGCTGAATGAGGGCTGATCCCCCATGTGAGTGATCAAGGTGTGTGGCTAAGGCACACCTTCCGGTCCTCAGGTAGCTCAAAGGCAGTTTTTTCCACAGAAACACTCGTGCAGGGGGCGGCAGAGAGAAGGCCGGAAGCGAGACCGCTGTGGGACCATGCCAAAGGCGGCCTGTCTGGGAAGGAGGAAGGACGGAGGCGTTCCCCAGGCTAAGTGAGAGGCAGCAGTGAGGGGGCCCTCCAGGACCGAGGGGGGCTTGCTCGGCCCCATGTCCGAAGCCTTCCCAAAGGGCTTAACAGCAGGGTGCGGGGGTGGTGAGGAGAACCGCCAGGACCTAGCCCGACCTCAGAAGGAGCTGTCTGGTGACGGAGAGAGATGGGGACTTGGGGACGGATCACCACTTTATTTTAGAGTTTACGATGGAAAGACAGGCTCGGGCAGATGCTCCTCACGTTCGTCTAGAAAACAAACTCGGAGGAAAAGAAAGCGAGTCACTAGGACCCTACGGGCTGGGGGCTGGGAGTGGGAGCCAGCTGGAGAGCAACGGGACACCTTCACTCATGTGTGGCATCCCGTAAAGGAAGCCCAAGACCCCAGGAGCCAGTGGGAGTTTGCGCAACAGGTTATCTGCCAGCCGAACTTAAAATACCTAGTGCATCGAAGAAGATGGTAGGCTGAAAGAATGTGGATTTTGGCAAAGCCTCTGACAAAGCCTCTCGTGTTACCCATGTGGATAAGATGAATGAAGGCAGCCAGACAACGCTGGGGCGGCAGAATCCCTAACCGGCTGGACCATTTGCCCAAGTGGCTGATACGTAGGATGACGTTGAGTGACCTCTGGGGAAGGTGCCCGGGCATCATCAATTACTTCAGCGAAGACGTGCACGGTATGGCTAATGGGGAGTGGGGGAGGGCAGTCTATAAACTTAATAACAGAGAGAAATCCAATAAAGATCTCAAAAAGTTGGGATCATAGGCTAAATTTCGCGGATGCAATTTATTAAAGATCAGTGTTAAGTCCTGTACTTTAGGTCCAAAAATCCCAACTGTATTAGATGGAATGACAGCAGAAGATATGGAAAGAGACTTGTTTGTAGTTGAATAAATCGATACGATTTCACTATTTATGGTGGGGGCGGGAAGGGGACGCCATCGTCAGTCACAGCGCCATAGTCCTGGCGCCAGAGCCAGGGAGTGGCCACCTCAGTCAAGTCCGAGCTTGAGCGTGGATTCAGGGTCAGGCCCGCATTCTCAGAGGGTCACCCCGGGCAGCCTCCAAGGAGGCCTGGGATGGGGAGGGACCCGAAGCCAGAGCACAGGAGGGAGGAGAGGAAGCCATCAGGCCTGATGCTCCAGGGAAAAATGACCCTGTCCATTTCGTTCATCCTTGCCCCTACCTGGGACCCCAGAGCCCGGCGCTGTGCCCAGCACTTGGGCAGTGCAGCAAGATGGGGGCTCCGGTCCAGTGAGAGGCGGCGCCAGAGCGACAGGGCACGGTTCAGAGGGGAGACCTTGCCCTCCTCTGGGGAAGACGCAAGGAAGGACCAGCAGAGCTGGCGGACGGGGCCGGGGGCGGCCGCGTGTCGGGGAGCTGGGTGGTTTCGTGTGTGGGGTGGAAAGCTGACCGTGGGAACGCCGAATCACAGCGTCCATTTCCGCCCTTCTTCCCCTCCCTAGCGGAAGCTGGCGCCCTGTCTTTCCGCCCCGGGAGGCTGCTGCTCCTGTCGGTGTCCAGCTGCACCCTACTCAGCCCGACACACGGGGAAGCAGCTGGAGACGGGGCCACGAGTGAGGGGCCCCCACGCTCACGGAGCCACTGTCGGGGGTGCATTTTCACCCCCGGCCTGCCCTCCCAGTCGGCCTGGGGTGTGTATAGGGGTCTGCACACAGACACTACCTGACCGATCCGTGGTCACGACCCAGAAGCAGGGACGGGCGGGGCCTGTCCTTTCCTCGCTGGCACCAAAGGCGGCATTCTCGGGGCACACAGCAGTCCCCTTGACCTAGCGTGATGTAACGGTGACTCTCTGCCCCAAATCTCAGAGGTGACGCGACTTCTCCCCTTGCCGAGTCCTACCACAGAGAGGGACAGAGCGGAGGCCCGCACTTGCTCACCGTCGACTGGGTTGTGACCATGCGTCAAATAACCCCCGAGATGATCACTTCCGGGTTATGCTTAGGGAAACTGAGGCAGACGAGGTCTGCAGCTCGAGGGAGCCAGGATTCCCACCGAGTCCAGCTTGTGGCGACACTGCAGTGGACGTCGGAGGGATGGACGGGCCTGGGCCCTGAGGACCGACGCGGCAGGCGGCAGAGGTGTGGCCGAGCAGGCCGCCTCACCTGAGCCCTGGGGGCCCCGCGTGTGGCGTTCGCAGGATCCGACCCTCCCTCAGGAGGCTGCCGCTGGCAGTGCCCGGCCCACGGCGAGGCTCAGCCAGCGCACGCCGGTCTCCACTCTGACCGAAAGCCACGTGCCGGGCACGTTTCCTCTGGGGAACAGGCCCACGTTTCCTTCTTCTCCTTTTTTAATTTTATTTTTGGGTGGCAGTTTTAACAAAACGCTGATCCGCCGGCAACCCACAGCCGATGAAAGCCAGGCTGCGCCGCGGGCTCCGCGGCTCAATTAGCATTCTCCTAAACAAACGAGCTTCAACAGAGCTGTAATTAAGCAGGCCTGTAATTAAGTATATGCCCTTTATCATAACGATCATGCTTAAAAATGGCATGATGCATGGAACTCTGTTATTAATGCTGTAATCCCAAACTGAAGTGCGGCTACATAGAAATCAGCGTGTCAGGCCTGTCACCGGAGTGTTTGTAAAATACATTAAAGAAAAAAACCGGGAAACAATGAGCTCATTCAACTGTTCTTTTTACAGTCAGGCACTGCGAGTCAAGAGGATTGTGAATGCTTACAGAATCCGCACGGTTTAAACAAATAAAGCTCTAATCTGCTACTGTAGTAATAACCGACCCCTATTTCAAAGAAGGAAGAGGGGGAGGTTGACTTTCTTTTCCCCCACAACTGACCCAAGTACCTGCCTTTGCTGTTCCTGGGGGGCGGTCCACTTTGCGTGCTGTATTTGTCTGGACATCAGCTTGGGCTCCTGCTTGAACGGGCAGCTCTGCCATGAATCTGTGGGAACTGCCTGGCAGCAGGATAGGGTGATAGCTCCTGCGTCTTCCTATAGTTCATACGAGAACTATAATTTTATTTGCCAAGGCAGTGCCTCCGAGCTGTCCCTTGATTCTCTTCTTCAAATACACTCCCTCAGACCCAAACCTACCGCTCTGCACTCCGGGCCACCCCATTGCTTTGGACGCCCACAGTTGCTCAGGGCTGCCAACCCCTTCCCCTCGCAGCATCTCAGCAAGAAAATGCTCCAATCAACACGTGCGTTCATTTCAACATGCTTGATAAAGAGAGTCACAAAACCCTGTGGTAAAAAACGCAAACCTTAAAGAAAGGCTCCATCGCCAGCACCTCGATTGTTATCTGCTTACGGCTGTCAAGCGGTGTTAAGTGAACTTGAGTCGTGGCAGAGATGCTGGTGAACAATGCGTTTACTGGCAGCTCGTCATTCTCCGGGTAAAATTAAGACTGGTGGGAGGCCTTCAGTTCCCTGTGCCTGCTTGGGGCTCGGAGCCGTAAACAGTCAGCAACCCGGCCCTTTCCTCTCCCCTTTCCCGTGGTGGTTCCAAAGTCCTTCGCAATTTGTATGGGGGAAAAAAATGCCAACAACTCAAGATCGCAAGGCCATTCCTCACAACTCATGTGCAAACCACAACGCCCAGCCCCGTCTATGTTCTTGGTGATTTCACTCTGGGGATATTCCTCGGAGGGTATCTGCAGACGCCTCCAGCGCTGTCTGCTCGGTGACGCTGAGTTTACACAGGGCCAACGACGTCCTTCCGGATCCCCAGAGCACTTTGTTTTGCCACGTTATCCATAAGCCAAAAGCAGTGATTTATCAGCCATGGCGAGAGCCTCCTGAGTCCCACACGTGGGAGGGGACATCGTGGGGAGGCAGGAGTGGGCGTCAGAGTCAGACACGTGTGAGCACTGGGCCAGGCTCAGCCACTGGGTGGCCATGGGGCTTTGGGCAAGTCACTCAGCCTCTGAGTCAGGCTTCCACCTGTCAAAGAAGGATGATCACGCCCACTGCGCCGAAGGCCCGCACGGCCCGGCCTGCGGCAGGCACCCCACACACGGCAGGCACCCCACACACGGCAGGCGCAGCCACGACGCGTGTGCTTCGCCCAAGGTCGTGTCCTCCGCCCGCCTCTGACGTAGGACAAGCACTGAATCTCTGTGCCTCTCCTTCCTCAACTGTAGAAGGCAGAACACACTAATACCTGGATTGCTGTGAATTTTAAATAAGAGAACAGAGTCCCAGGGACAAACTAGCTGCTCAGCCACTGTCACCGTCGTCACAGCTGTTGTCATTGTTATTACTGCACTAGAGCACGATGCCTTCGCAAGGCAGTGGACCTTTTTCTTTTTCTACCTGCTTCTATGTGAAACATAAATGCAGCCACTTTAAATTACGTAGACTCGAGGATGTGAGTCACAACCCAAAAGGCTCTTGGAGGGGCAGAAGCACGGCCTGCCCCGGGGGACCGCACTGGGTGTCCCAGGCCATGGCTCTCCCTGGCAGCTGCCATCTCCGGTGTTTGGGTCAAGCTCCACTGTAAAAGCAAAGCCCCAAGTGGGCCCGGGCTGCTTAGGGTCCCCTGGGAAAGAGCCCCAAAAGCAAAATGAAGAGAACCGCCCACGGCATCCGAAGTTCATTTGCCAGGTTGGCAGGAAAAGCCACACTCTTCAAAATAAAGGTGATTTCGCACCACAGACGAATAGTCTCTGAGCTTCAATTTGGCATGGATGGTTAGGAAGCCCCCCCTCACCCCCACGTTCATTACTTCTCAGTCCCCAATCTCCACACAAAACACTTGCCAGGAGCTGCCACTTTCATTGTGGGGCCCACTTCACCTTTCTGCACCCCCGTTATCCTGGGGGGAATCTGAGGGCCTGCCGACCCTCCTCCATGTCCTTCAGAGCAGCCTGTGGGGGCCCGGTGGGGCTATGCCGCAGGCGGCCTCCTGTGGGCTGGGGGCGGGGGTGGGAATCCAGGGAGCTGGGCCACAAGTGCCCCGCCCCCCCACAACAGTCTGCACCCATGAAAAACTCCACAGACACGACCGAGAACATTCTCACTCCAGCTACAGACACCCTTTCTAATCTCCCTAAGCACTTCCCGGCTTGGGGCAGAGACCAACCGCATTTTGCTCAAAGCAAAGATAAAACCCGCTGCCTTCCCACCATCCGGAGGATGAGGTGGGGACGGACAGCCTTCCTACGCGGCGTGAAGAAGCCATCTAAAGGGAGGTGGAAGCAGAGAAGCAGCATCGGGAAGGGCGAGAGGCTGGGTGGAAGCTACGGGGCTGGAAGATGTCATGCAGTGACCGCGCGTGGCGTCTTCTGGGCACGGGACGGAAACACCGCGCGTGGCCGAGACAAGAGTGCCCACCTCACAGATCTTTGGGGCGAGCTCTCAAATGCAGGCCCCGCTCTTCATGCCATTCCTTTACTGAAAAACTGCAACCGTCTCCTGCAGTTTACAGGGCGACGTCCAGATGCCACCGCCAGGGCCCTCGCAGGTTGGCCCCCGCCTGGCTGGGTGGCCCAGTTCCTCCCCTCCCCCGCACCCTGCTCCCTCCACCCGAGGATCTTGGCTACCTCCACCCACTCACCCTTCTCAGGCTGCTGTGCCCCT
>NW_006441061.1:2791115-2799256 GCF_000325575.1 Pteropus alecto | reverse complement strand
TCCTGCTCATGAGCTCCCCAAATCAGCTGAAACCGTACCTCATGTGGGGTGCTTTCCACATGACTGCTCATCAAATCAGGGGTCTGTTCTCCCAGTTACTGAGCTCTGCCCGCAGGCCCCAAGGCTCTGCCCTGAATGCGAGCTCCATGCTGGCCTGGGGCCTCCGAGAACAAGGTGAGCCAAGGCCGCTGTGCAGAGGGCTGTTTTGTACTCGGAATTCCTTAGGGCTCTGAGAAAAAGGGACATTCTGACTCTTTTTCACTGATCGACCGAGTGACCTTATACTTGTTTGCCCAGGTCCCTTAGCAATAGGATAGTAGGCTCACATAGCGCACTAACTAGAGAGGTATAAATTTGTATTAAGTTTCCTTTAAGATTTGAAGAGACTGTTCTCCAGGTTTAAAACTGTACAAAACATTGAGTTTTGGGTGCCAGAGCACAGAGAGCTCCTGACCTGGACCAGTGGAACCCAGCTCCCCAGGCCCCGAGCACCCCCAGGTGAATGTGAGACTCTAGGATGAGGACTTCAGACCTCAGGCCTGAGCCCTGGGAGCCGGGGAGCCCTGCAGGGCAGCCCCCGTGGGAGGTGCTGCCTGAGCCACCCACAGCTGCCAGGTGACCCCAGAGACCAGTCACGGCGACAGGCAGGCACGGGCCACACAAAGAGGGAGCCACTGTGGAAAGCCTGACAGCAAACTAAACCCAATTTCCAATTACGTAAGATCCCACTGCTTGCATGCATTTGAACCAGGTCGTACCTGAGTAGTAAAACTTAATTTGAAGAGACGAAGAAAGGTATTTCTATGCCTTGCATTTTCCTCACTTTACAGAAAGCTTAAGTGCTAGACTTCCCAGTTCAAAACCAAAGGCCTAGCTACCCTTGCCCTCACCAAGCTCAACTGGTTTCCTCTGGTTGGGGCGGTTAGGCTCCGACGGTCCCCACAGAGGAGCACAGAATTAACGCCCACAGACGGGATGGGGTGCAGGAGCACACACCGGGCGCACACAGGTGCATTTCCGACGAGCAGAGTTTTCAAGAAACTTTTCCTTGGGAAATGGCTTCTCTTGAAAGCCGTACGTCAAACTTGGCTCCAGTGGACACGCTCCTTGGCTCTCAGTGAGATAAGGAAGAGCAGCGTGAGCCAGAGCTGGTGCCCGGCCCGACACTCACTCTGAATTGAGGTGCCAGGAGCATGCGCCCTTCTATCTGGTTGCCGTGTCTATGAAGCACAGTGCCGTAAATTACCCAGATTTCAGATTTAATGTTAACCTTTAAAGGGCATGTCACTAAAACGTATTCTCTAAATATTGGTTGTTAGTTCACTTTGTAAGTCTATCATGGGAAATAGGTATGAGGCTGCCACCCATCTCCGACTGCACCTGTCACGGGCATCTCCTGCCACCTGACAGTAATTCCAACAGAACTCAGCAGTCCCGCGAACGAACAATTCAACCATCCACTCCAACCACACTCTCAGCTCAACCTTAAGATTTAATAATAGAGCCTGCTAATATTACTCTCATTTCTAGAGCTGATGAACTTTCAGAGGCAACATGAGTTGAAATCATCAGCACAGAGACGACAAAGAAATGTAATCCAAGGTTCTTTGAACTATCCAGTATAATAAGCACTTGTTCCTTTCTACAATGGGCACATAAAAGAGAAATCTAAATAATAATTGCTGTAATTATCTTGAAAAAATATGCCGAGATTAATGGTGATTATGAAAATCTGTGTAATTGTTCCCCGAAATCATCGCCGATGAGGTGGCATCTTGAAATGGCCGCTGCCAGGGAACTTTTAACGCCGGACTCCACGCGGGCGCGGCAATGTGACACGTTGGCTTTCTCCCTGCAAAATGCCACCCTGTGTTTACGAAATGGTTTTTTAGTGCTTCCCGCACCCTGGCCTGCATTTTAACTCCCCATGCCAGGGCCTCGAAAGGTCCCGAGACGCCCTTAATGGGGTGCGTGTGTCACTGTGGTTCAGAGCCCCCAAGTTCAACTTGTTATTTATTCAAATAATTAATTACTCCTGTATCCATCGAGCGGTTTGTCATGACACATTAATGACTTGATAGACTTCGATGAACTGGTGAACACAGAACAGCAGAGCGTTTTTATCGTCATTTAATTTTAAAACGATCCTGTGTGAAATTATCTAGTCGTGACTGATGGGAGCATAAAGAACAGACTCAGCAAAGCCCCTTTTGGATCATTGCTTTATTAATGGTAATGTCAGGGAAATGAAAAATGCTAACATTGTCATATTCTGCTGCCGGCTGGAGATGGATGGCTGGGGGAGTGGGCGAGGGCTCCGAGAAGTCGCGGAACAAGACCACGCAGCCCCTCCGGGCGGGCTCGGGCCCCGCACGCCCGCGACAGCACCTCCACGCCCCGGCTCCCCTTCGAGTTTATGGCTCCCGACATCTATTACTTTGCGTGTGTGGTCTTTCCCGTTTCCTTTTTCCCTTGAATTTTCCACGAGTGATATAAAGCACCCTCACGAAAACATTTCGCTTTATTGCTTTGAACATTAAACGTTATTAATCCAATAGAAAAACGTTAAGGATATTGCTGTCACCTTTAAATGTGAAATGATATTAGGTGCTAAAAAATGCTGGGTTAGTAGAAAAGATGTTCCCTCAGTTTCTTTCAAGTCTTGAGATAACGGTGCAGGGCGGATGATAAAATAAGTATTTCTACACGGCTCACAGCACAACATCTGCTTAAAGAGACTTCCTATTCAGCTATTTTTTTTTTTTTTGACATAGTAAAAATAGTTTCTTAATTGTTTTAATTACAAACTTGGGAATCAATATGAAGGGCTCTCCAACAGTGTGATTCAAAGACAACAGACAGCAATCCCTGCTGAGCCACGGCGCCAGGCTGTGGGTGGGACCGTGGGGGTGCGGGTGGGACCGCAGGGTGTGGGTGGGATCGCAGGGCTGTGGGTGGGAATCAATATTGGGGTGCGGGTGGGACCGTGGGGTGCGGGTGGGACCGCGGGCTGCGGGTGGAATCGCAGGGCTGCGGGTGGTAACGTGGGGTGCTTGTCTGGCCCCACGTACCAGCCCACGCGAGGTGACGAGGAAAAGGTGGCGAGGCCTCGTGCCCCCCGCCTCCCCACGAAGAGGAGAAAGGGTGGGCGTCTCCTCCCTCACACGCTTCTGTTGGTTCTTCCCTACCCTGTGCGTAGCTCTACCACCCACCCGGCTGTCCGATCCGGGGACCTGGAGCAACGGGGACTTGTCCCTAGCCCTCACTGGTCACCAGGCCCTGGGCTAGGTGCTTTCTCTGTGTTCACTGACTTCTCAAGACTACCCCATGAGGGAAGTATGTATCCTCATCATCGTCATCGTCCCCATTTTACAGAAGACACTCAAAGAGCGGCGAAGCGACCCGCCCAGGAGCAAACTGCTGCAAGAGGCAGAGGCGGAACTGACCCCAGGGAGCCTGACTCCTTCCTGTACCTCCGTGGTGCCTCTTAATTCTCTCCAGCGATCTCCCTGGAACCCAGTGCCCGCCCCCTCCACTGCCCTGGACTGGGGATGGGGGATGGGGAGGGGGTGCCCGCCCCTCTGGCCCTGACATTAGCGGCTTGGCTGCTCCTGGCTCCGCATCCCGCCAACTCTCCTCCAGGAGACAGACTGGAAAGAAACAAGGCACCAGCCGCTGCTCGCACAGTAGGTGGAAAGTGCAGAGTGCAGCAGAAAACAGCCGTCGGGGAACACGCGTCTGATGCGAGCTGACGAAGGGGTGTCAGGGTGCCGCGGACAAACGGATCCAAGGACAGAAGCAGGTCCGGGCCGGAAGTCTGATGGCCTATTTTACGGCATGCTTTTCTTTTTCAGGTGGAGCTGCTTGGGTGGTCTGCCCACGACTGTCACAGGGACATCTCTAGCAAGGTGGCAGCAAAGTGGGAGCTCAGGCCGCCTTCGCCCAGGGCCTGCCTCATTATGCAGGGAGGGCTGGTCCCCACACCAGAGCAGAGCCTCGGCGAGCCCATGTGATGAAGTAGGATTCTGCCAAGATCAGTGGCTGTGGGGTGCACTGCAGATTCATGTGGGAGAGTGCCAGGGGCCCCTCAAAGAGACAGGCAGGCACCCTCCAGAGCAGCTGAGACTGAGGTACGTGAGACTACAGATGTCACAGGCAGGGGGGAAAAATCGTGCTTTCAAATAGGAACCCCAAGTGGGGAAAGTCTAGGCAGGTCACTCAAACCACAGGGACACGGCTTCTCAAGGGCAATTCTCTCATGAAGCCCGCTCACTGGCAAGAGCCTTCTCTCTCTGGAGAGCAATCCTGTCTCTCCAGATGACAAGGGCACCCCAGTGCTAGAGGTGCCAGTCCTGGGAGGGAGGGAGGGTAGGGTGGGCACTGGTGAGCTCGGCCTGAATCAGTGGTTTAAAGTCGATCCTCGAAGCTGGCTGACACCCTCCAGGAGATGCGCCTGTGGCCCAAGAGACTTGTTAAAAAGGCACATCCCTGGCCCCAAACCTCTGGAGACTTGGGCTGGGAACCTCTGGGACAATAGCACCATGAGAAACTCTGCTCTGTGCCTGGAGTCAGGCTGCTTCAGTGCAGGTGTGGGGAGCCTCACGGTCCAGATGACGGCAAGGGTCTCACGGGTATAGTCCTGTGAAGCTCTGTTACCCACAGGGACTAACCACGGCAGGGGCAGACAGTACTGCAGCCTAGGTCACAGCTGTCACTTGGTAAAAGCCCTGGACTCCGTGCCAGGCACTGTGGCAGACCCTCCTCCCCTGTGTCACAACCCTGTGAGGCAAATGGGAACCAGGCTTCTGGTCAAAGGGAGGCCATCACCAGTGACCGTGTCTGCCTAGCTCAGAAGGCGAGGCTCTCGACACTCCTACGTAATCTCAGACAAGATGCCCAGAAATCCCTGTGCCAGAGCACAACCAGCTGCTCTGCTCACTAATCGATTATTGCTTATTACGTAAACCTAACCCTGGCTTCTCTTTGGTCCAGACCTTTCTTGGACTGAGCCTCTAAACTTGCGAGAGGAAAGGGACCCACGTAGGTGCCTGGTCTGTCCTTCTCTGTATCTGCAGTGCGTTTTGAGTACTCAGGGTTTCTGTGGCTTTTACCTTCAATAGCAGAAAAAAAAAAAAGATAATAAATTCAGATCGCTTCTGTCTTCTCTGGAATCCAGACAGAAGACTTCTTCTCTCTCTACCCGGCTCAAATCGAGCTCTTCGTGTTTTGAAGCTAAGGCACGTATTTCTAACCGGCACTGGATTCTCGACTTTCCTCCTCCAACCTTGCTGTGCTTCCCCGAGCAATGACTTCCGGCCACTTGAAAATCCGCCCTGAATTTTTCAGAGGGACCCCTTAGTCAGAACAAAGTGTGGACACGTTTCAGTGGAACCCGACAGCTTAGAAAGACGCACACGCGCGCGGTTTCTCCACCACCGGGCGTCAGAACAAAGTGTGGACACGTTTCAGTGGAACCCAACAGCTTAGAAAGACACACACCGCGCGGGCCAGAAGGAACCAGGTGGAATCCGTCGTGAAACGCGAGACCCAGTAGGAAACCGGGGGCCTGTTTTTCGAAAGTGCTTTCTTTAAAGCTCCGGGAGGGGGAATATTACATAAAATTAAAAACAAACAGACAGAAAAAAAAAACAACAAAAAAACGAACCAACGAACGAAAAGCCCAGACTCCTCGGGGGAAACAACGCCTGCCGGGGTGGAGGAGGGGCATCCACGGGGCAGGGGGCGGCTGAGGAACGAGGGGGGCCGTCGCTCAGACACCCCAAGGCACGAGAGCCTCGGAGTGAACACCCGCGGTGCCCGGTGACTCCCCGGTGGGGCTGCACGGCCCCTCGGCGTCTCCACCCCCGTTTCTGCCCTGCGCCCGGGAGGCTGACCCCGGTCCAGGTTCCCCGTGACGACCCCCGGGCGCAGAGCTTTACTGGCTTGCTCGACGCGGCCCCGTGGGCCAGTAACAGAACCGGGTGTTGAATACAGGTCTCCTGACTGCTGTGTAATCATTTATTGGATCAGTGGAAAAACCGGGTGAGCAGAGCCCTGGATGGGACCCCAGAACCCGAAGCCAAAAGCTGCCTCCCCGTGAGAGAGTGACGTCCAGGGCTGCTGGTCTGGGTTCTCAGGGGACGCGGGTCACTAACAGCTGCTCGGTCTTTCCTGAGAAAGAATTTCCAAACCGTCTTTCGACAGGCTCGCCGTGAAAGCACACCTTTTTTTGGCTTGTTTTTATTGTTCGGTTTCGGCCGAGACGGGGCCCGGCCTGATGGTTGGGGCTCCCAGCTTGATTCCAGCCGGGCTGGACAAGCGCCAGCTCGTGATTTCATTTTCGCCTACGGTCGTGAAAACACGAGGTGGCTTTAAATGTTCTGCCTGTAAAACCCCGCATGGCCAGGAGCGAGGGGTGCCGCTCGGAGCACCGCTCCTCGCCCCTCTGCAGAACGAGGTGGGACACTGCCATGTTTCCGTGAAGTCCACCTGCGGGCTGTGGCAGGCAAGAGAAAACGCAGAGAAGGCCGAGCAGAAGGGCTGAGTCCTTCCGCCCCAAGGAGGAGCTCCTCTGGCACTGGAGAACGTGACATTCGTGGTGTCCACTCCTGGCGGAAATCCTCACGGTCACGACACGAAATAATTCTGTCATTTGTCAAACCGGAATTCCGTGAGTGGGGCATCTGGCTGGCGAGTAAGCCTGTCGGCCACTCAGCACCCGAACTTCAGCCCGACTGGGCCACCTCCCCACTCTCCTCCTGCAAAAGCAGTGACCTTCTCGAAGGGATCTTTTCTTCATTTTAAAAACCTGACCCCACCCAAGAGCCAACTGCTGGTGCCGGAAGGGAAGGGGAAGCCACAGAAGTCTGAGCTGGGGTGGGGGTGTGGGAAGGGGTCCGGGACCCATCACCGAGGGGAATGGGGACAGGGTGCGGCTTGTGAGGGAGTGCCCCCCACCACCACAGCGGGGTGTGGCCAGGGCCCTGCTGTGTGAGAACAGCCCCCCAGGAAGGGAGGGGACTTCGGTGAGGGTGGAGTTGGGTAACTTGTGGTGTGAGGATGTGGAAGATTCTCTGTGGTTTAGGGAAACGCAGTGAGCCAGGGACACTTCCGAGAGCGAAGGTGGTGTGAGAATTTTCAGAGGCCTTTTCTCTTTCGCTTTTTATAAACGGACATTAAAGGGGCTCCATCAGCCGCCGCTGCCCGTGGAGCAGTCGCCAGCAAGGCGTTAGGGACTGGGGGAGGAGAAGGGTGGCCGCGTCAGCCAGTGTTCGGTGCGGGTGGAACTGGCCTCTGCTGGGAGGCGATGCCCATGCAGCCTCATGTCCCAGCAGAAACGGCAGCTTCCGAGTCAAGGTGGCCTAGGAACCGCTGACCCGTCTCCTGCAGCGGTGGCAGCCAGGCTCACGCCGACGCTTCACACACCCTGGGGTGGGGAGCAGGAAGGTCCAAAGTGGGAACCCGGCTAGCATGACGACGGCCCGATGTGGAAAGCCCTGGGTCCTGGCCCGTTTCTTTTTTTACATAAACAAACTCATAGTTAAAATTATTAACGGTGATGTAATATATGGAGGAATTTATTTTAGTGACAAAATTTATTTTAACTTATAAATGATGTCGATTTTTATTTATAGAATCATTAGTTCTAAAGGGTCACCGAAATTTCACTTTTACGTTACTACATTTTGGGGGAGAAGTTACTTGCTAAAGAGTTCTTTTTAAATGTGGGCATTTGGGAGTATCTTGGGGAATTAGCCTACGAAACATTTATGGCCTAATTACCGGATTGGGAAGAGATTTTCGAGATGACTTATCACCGTTTGTTGTTCTTATGTCACCCACGACAGCATGGCATGGAGCAGCAGAGGCTCAAAAAGTGACCCCACCTCCATCACTCAGTAGCATCTTTGTGGGGCTAAAATCAGCCCCAGCCACTGCAAACTCATCCTTCCTCTTAAATTCCCTGGGCTATGACCAGGGCCGCTGTGGCCTTCACGGTTACAGAGATGGGGTGGGGGTAGGGGGGGTCCATGGGAACAGCTGCAGAGTTGTAAACAGTGCCCAAACAGGGAAATGTCTTCCAATAATAATAATAATAATAATTCTAATAAAGACTACTTTTTCCCACTCGCCTTTAGCTG
>NW_006441061.1:2774388-2791071 GCF_000325575.1 Pteropus alecto | reverse complement strand
GTGCGGGGGCGGGGGCGGGGACCGGCATTGAAGGGAGCAAGGCCCAGACGGTGGGTCGGTCGGGGAAGCTTTGTAGTGCAGGGCACCGAGAGGCAGCGCGAACGCGTTTTAACAGCCAAACTCCTCCTTTCACACATGTGTAAAACCTTAGGAATGTCACTGGAAAAACTTTACTTCCAAAGTCATCTTTGAAGTTTGAAAATTAAAGCAGGGAGGCTGTTTCTCAGGCCAGAGAGATGGTTTCAAACTGCTGACGGGTCCAGAGCAAGGTGCTAACGGGCGCTCAGTGCCACCGACTCAGAGGTCCGTGCTCGGCCTGCTTGTCCCAAATGGGCCACGAGACACTTGTTTCCTCTCTCTCGGGGTCCTGTGCCCTGTCGGGGCCTGAGGAACCCTCACCCCAGGCCGGGGGGGCTCCAGGTTGGTGACGGTGACAGAGAGAAGGGCAGCCAGGGCTGTGCACGTGGAAAGGTGGCATGGCAAGGAGAAGGACATCGCAGGTGCACAGTGAGTCCCGCAGGTGCACAGAGGCCGAGCCTGTGCGACTAAGCGCCTCCTCCATGCAGCACCGGGGGACGCGAGGGCCAGCGCCGTTGGGATGAGGTGCGACCACGGTCCGAGGGGACAGAGAGGAAACAGCAACTGAAATTTCCAACCTCAGAGCTGGAAAGAAAACTCCAAACTTAAGGACGTAGCAGTGGCTCCTCTGAGCGCTCGGGCCCCCCTCCTGCCCTCGCCGGGCCCCGGACGCCTCCGCTCCGCTGGCTCCCCTCTGCCCTGCTCATCCGCCCGGCCTGCGGTGGGCGAACCACCAGGGGGGCAGCGGCGCCGAGCGCCGGCTGTTCTGGGGAAGGCGCACGGGGAGGCGGCACCTTCACGGGGTTCGTGTGTATGACACCAGCACAGGCAAAAACAGATGCTCACTACAAACACTCCGAGGGCCGGAATCGGGGTGTTGTCGTCCTTACGTGTCTCACGACTCACAAGGAGCTTTCAGTGAGTCCTCAGTCTTTTCCATCATCCCCCCCCCGACAGAGGACTGGCCTGAAGCTCAAAGAAGGTGACCCGTCTTAGAGGCAGAGCTGGGACTCGAGTCCAGCGCATTTAAAATGAAACCGCATTGTCTGAGAGCCCCCTCACCCACAGGTCACTTGTCCCAGAGAAAGAACTGGACTGTAATTTGCAGAAATGGCTGGAAAAGAAGGTCTGTGAAGTTGCTAAGCGTTTCATAGTTCTTTTATTTTTGGCACCAGTTAGCAATTACCCTTGAACTCCCCTCCTTCCCCGCCCCCACCAGATATTTCAATTACTACTCCAATTACTTCAGCCAAGAAACTCACCCAAACGCAATTCACCCCGCCTCGCCCCCGACACCCAAACACAAGTCAGACAGCAAAGGCACAGGGGGGAACGGGCCGACGACGCTTTCCACTTATTAACCCAGCGCAGAGAGGCTTAACAGCGGCCTCGCTATTTCCAGCAATATTCGGAATATAACCAATTTCCAGTAGAGCCAAACAATCTGGAGGCCTTGTGGAGGCTGGCTGCCCCCAAATCGCCAAACAGACTGTGCTCCAACGGGGAACATGTCTCCCTGGCTCCCAGGCCAACTCCGAGGGCGGGCCACCGGCACACACGCCGGAGCTGAGTGCTGGCCCGGAGCAGACACCCTGCGGGGGGCAGCACTTCCAAGGCCAAGGGCAGGGCCTGTCTTCTTTGCCTTTATGGCCCAGAATCCAGCAGTGACCGGCAGGGAGCAGGGCTCAGGGTTTAACAAATGACTGGCTGAAAGGCCTGTGCCTGAATACCGGGAACGGTGCTAATCCATTTTTCAAAACGTGAATTCTCCTTGGGAGCCTGTGTGTACATATGTGTGCGGCCACAAGGCTGGGCGCGTACCTGCGCGTGTGCGCACGCCTGCATGCGTGCACGCACACACCAGATGAAGCTCCTCCAGGGCACTGGGTGACATCTTTCCTTTTTTCACCCACCAGAGAGAAGGGAGGCATCTCTGCTGCTCACTGACACCTCGAGTGTCTGGAGAAGGCTTTGACAAGCTGACCCCCTGCCCCCCACTCGCGTGGGGGCTGCTGGGAATGGCAGTTTTCCTGTACGACTTTGGTATAACCAGTGAGAGGGGCCGAGGAATGAAACAGTGTGACTTCCACAACCGCCAAGCCCACGACGTTCCAGTGTCCCCGATCAGCTAACCTGCATGGAATTTACACAGAGACTCGGCAAACAGCTCAGGATCAGTCGCACGACTCACCTAATCTGCTCTTTATATGCCACCTGGCTTTTCATGCTTACCTGTGACCACAGGCTGTGAGCTCCCAAGCATCTTTAAAGTTAAATCTGAAAGATAAATAAACCCTTTCAAAGGACACATGTCCTGGGCACCCAGCCCAGGCCCTCGAGTGTGTTCTCTCTTCCTCCCTCTGGAGGGCAAGGGACGAGGACAGTCCCACCCAGGGTCCCTGCGGCCCTTGCTCCTTTGTCTGCGTCTTGCCCTCAGCATGTTTAAGCTACTGCCGCCTGTGGGGCTGGGGGTACAGGCCCGACTGAACCCACTTCTCTCAGAGCCCTGCTATGGTGTGGTCTCCGGGCTCCTCCGCGGGGCAGTAAAGGCTCTCAGAATCGCCCCCTCGACAGTGCCCGCCGGTGCCCAGCCCTGCACCAGCGGTGGGCCGAGGGGCAGGGCCCGTCGATGAGTCTCCTCCTCCCTGCCCTCCTCTGCAGCTGAGCAGGGACCGTGCGCTGGCCACTCTGCAGGGTTTCGCCTCGCTGAATCTTTGCTTATTCTTCGAGGAGGCTCTTCCTGTCTCCATTTCTATCTCTACAATTGAAGAAGCCGAGGCCAGGATGGGGAAGGGCCTAGCTCCTGCTCACAGTTTTGGGGTGAAAGGCAGAGCTGGGGGACACTAGGCCTCCCAGGCCTCTTGCTCCTCCTGACCCCCGCCGTTCCAGAGATGAACAGATGTCGCCATCGAGGACCTAGGCATTTCTGCCCAGCACTGCCACAGCCCGTCACCACGGGGCCTTGTCACTGGCGGGAGAAGCCGAGATGCCTCTGCCTTAGTGCGTCCCCCACCTTCCGCTGTTTCAGGCTGAGGGGAGCAGCTGGTCTGCACCCGTGAGGCCTGCAAGACGTCTCTGGGATCCCTCAGCGGCCCTAGTGGTCTTGATCCCAGGTGACATTTCTCACGCTCAGGTGCCAGCCCCGAGCAAAGGACAAGTGCCCCTTGGGCATGGACGACAGAGCAGGAAGTTGAGTAGGGGCTGAACCAGCCTGCCTGAGCTGTGTGACCGTGGGTGAAGCAGCTAAGCTCTCTGTGCTTTCACTTCTGCAACCATGAGCTGGGATTAATGGTGCCTGGACCTCTCAGGGATGTTATGAAAATAGATAGTTTGGGTAAAGTGCTCAGAACAGGGGCTGACACTCAATAAATGCTAGCGAAGTGTTCGTTATTGTCACTATTATTCACTTCTCAAACACGAAAGAAAATGACCGAGGCCTGTTCTGGAAAGCCTGACTCTGCACCCTCCCCCCAACCCCATAATAAGCAGTTTCCTGTAAATAATCCTCACCCAGGGGAGGGAGCAGGACCAGGAGAGGGGGTGTCCCTGATCCAGGAGACTGCCGTGACATGACAAATAAGCTGTAGGCTGACAACGTCTCCAAGACATATTGGAGTTTACTTTGTCATTTGGGCTTGCCATCTGTGCCACTGCGATGGGGGCTGGCCTCCCAGGCTGCTCTGGGAGCATGGGAGAGTCCACTAGTCCCCGGACAGACCTGCGCGCTCAGCCGGCCATCAGTTAGGCTGCCTAATGAGAGGAAATGGAGTTTGCCCACCGCCTCCGTGGAGCCGGGCCTGCCTTCCCGGGGAGGGCCCGGGGTCTCGGCCCTGCACCGTGCAGGTCACCAGCGGTGCTCGTGGCCTAATGAGCCTTCCTGCCCGCGCTGCTCTGCGGCCGCCGCCGCTGTGGCCCAGGCCCGGGCCGTCAGCCAGAGGGGAGACCGGACGGCGGTGTGAACTTGAAGGCAGAGCCCTCACAGACGTCTTGGACGCCACGTCCATCGGGAGGCTAGGGGCGTAGACCGAGAGGGCCAAGCTCTTCCCTCAGGGCACATACGGCCTGGGAAGTGAGAAAGGAACTTAAAACTAAACTATGCTGCCCGATTTACCGTGCGTCCCCGGGGGAACTCGAAGGTCTCTAATCTCAGTTCCTTATTTATAACACCACGGGCTTCCCAGGGGGGTTGTGGTTAAACGAGTTCATACATGAAAGTGATTTCGCTCAATACATGTTAAGTGCTATTCCTAAAACCAAACAGACACAGGTGTCACTTGCTTCTCCACGACCAGTCTTTCTCGTTCCAGGTAATGAATGCCACGACAGTCACCCCAGCCTGAGCACGGCCGCCCACGGGACTCAGGGCTTATTGGGCCCAGGCCAGCTCTTCCAGGTTAAGAAATATCCCCTAAGTCTCTGGGCAGGAAAGGTAGGAAGTGGCTAAATTTGCCTAAATTATAGGCTGTCCTTACTTTTAACCATGAAGAATGAGTCTCTGCCTTCCTCTGGAAATGAGCCTTAGCAAGGAGCTGCTGTGGGCATATTCACTCTCATCTAAAACCACACTAATGACAGGAAATTGGGGGGTGGGGTGGGGAACGCCTGTCTGTCAGACAGACATTCGTAGGGAGAAAGGGCCTGCAGATCTCTGTGGCCCCATCTGCTATGATCGCTCAGTGGACGGATGTCTGTGCTATGTGCCTGCGGTCACCGAGCCTTCACCAGTGACCCACCTGAACACACTGAAGAGCGCCTCTGATTTCCACAGCTTTAGAACTTTTATGGTGGGTCACATCCAGCTGTTGTGTGGGGGGCCCCTTGCTATCCAAGCACCTGCCTGCCACCAGGCTCTGTCTCACATAGGGCATGTCACCAACCAGACTTGTCCCCTGGGCTGGGCACACAGCAGTTTCTCAGAAACTGTCTGCTGCATGAGTGAATGTCCCTGTGGAACTCTCACCGCCCCTGCGTGTGAGATGCCAGCAGCCCTGCCACAGACGGGACACAAGCCTGAACGGGAGCCCCTGCCAGTTACCAGATTGTGCCCTGCCTGAAAGGTGGGGGGCTCCAAAACCCCACCCCCTTCGCTGTGCCATGCTGCCCAGTGTGAGGCCCCAGAGCGTCACCAGGGAATGCGGGCAAGCTTTCAAACAGCACCTCCAATGATCGAAGTTTTGGAATCAGTCTCTTGAAGTACTTTTTAAAAAAAATGAACTGGTATTTCTCGATGAACTCTAAGAACAGAATAGTCTAGCAGCAGCGATCAATTGGCCCCTTTAATAATGAGACAACGACGTAGCAAAGAAAGACTGAGCAGAGCAGGGCTTGGTCCCATGTGCTGGGGCCGGGGGGGACTCTGGAAGCAGAACCCCTGCCCACAAGGAGTGGAGGGAGCTGACGCCGGGCGGCGGACGTGCATGCGCAGGGCGCTCTGGAGATGCGCTTATGTTCAGGGTACCAAGGTGGACGGGAGCCGGTCACATAAGGAACCGGAGAAGAACAGGAGCCACAGAGATGGCTTCCAGGAAGGGCGGGGCTGGAGAGAAGCTGGAGGCTGGTGAGGAGGTGAATGAGGAACAAGAAGGCTCCTTGGAGCAGGCAGAACACCGAAGTGAAGGCCCGAAGAGGGGACTGACTTGGCCAGAACAGAGGGAGGAGGGACGGGGCTTACGCCAGGGCTGGGGGACCCCCGCAAAGCGCCTGAGAGCCTCCAGGCACAAGCGCATTATAGAACTTAAGGCCGAGAACACAAAATGGAACAAAAAGGGGTGGTTTTATTTTGATGAAGAGTAAAATATACAGTCAGAAACCCTCATGGCCTAACACTACACTGAAAAAACAAAATAAAACCGATGCTCAAAAATGACAATGACGAACGAAGAAATTTACAAAACAATAAAAGCTACCATCCTCTGGCCAAGTAGGATGGATGGATGTATATGTGGATATGAATAGGAGTATATCCATCCATCCTACTTGATCAAAGAACCGTGGTGTGTGTGTGTGTGTGTGTGTGTGTGGTGTGTGTGTGTGTGTGTGTGTGTGTGTGTCTCAAACACTGTGCCTTACAGAGAGAAGACATTTTCATGTCTCAGTGGAACATTTACTAAAACTGATCATATAGCAGATGACAAAGAAAGTCTAAAACAATAAAAAAATTACACAGGCCACATTCTCTGACCAGCATCTAATAAAATTCAAAATTAATAAGAAAAGGTTAAACAAAATCTCAATCACTCAGAAAAAAAGTATTTTCTAACACTTGAGTCAAAAAAGCAATCAAAGTTAAAATTACTATATGTTTATAAATGTGAGTACTATATATCACAATACCATCAAAAATAAATAAAAATTTATATTGCTTTAAATACTTGTATTAAAATCGAAAAGAACTGAAAACAAATGAAGTGACCAACCCAAGAAGCCATAGGAAATAAAATAAGCAAAATCAAATGAGAAAAAAGGAACTAAAGATAAAATTAAATAGTGAAATATAAATCAAAAGCCTAATGTCTTAATAAATAAATCTGAAAAGATAAATAAAATGAGTAAATCCTTATCAAGTGTAAATGTCCCCCCCCACAAAAAAAGGAAGAAAAAATAACATTAAGTATATGTTCACAGATATATTAATTTTAAAATCAAAAAGTCTTTGTCACAATGCTGTACCACTAAACTTTAAAATTTAGATAAAAGGGTTGCTTTTTCTTTCAAAGAAAATATGACAAAGTTGATTCAAGAACAAGCAGAAAGCCTGAAAAAAATCGATCATTGTGAAAGAAACTGAAATTGTTGTTTCTCTCTCCAAAGTATCCTTAGCCTCCCAAGAGCTTCCAGGTCCATTTAGTTGTCACAGGTAAATTATTTTCATTTTCTCCCTCCCCAAGTAACAGAAATTATAATACTTTAAAAAATATTCTTGTATCTGGAAGAAAAAACTCTGATTCTTAGATCGCTCAAAAATAATATCTTGATGAGCACTGAGCCCAGTCTCTTCTTGTATAAAACACTTATATAAAATACCAAAATCCTGACTTCAGTAACAGCAGCTCAAACTTAGTACTATATTTAAAGAATAACGCCCCACAGTAAAGTAGAATTTATTTCGGAAATAGAGCAATAATTTTCTAAATGCTAAATTATCAAAATAAAAAGATTTGTATCAATAAGTTAGAAGAGAAAGACTACAATACTATATTGCCAGATTCTGAAGTTAATTTTATATGAAACTGAAATCCAAGTCTGAATTTAATTTTTAAAAAACTCCCAGGAAAATAGGAATAGAAGAATCGCTTCTTTAGCATAATCAAACTCTCTCTTCTAAAGTGCCAGCCTATCTCAGACCTGATGGCAGAACACTAGAAACATTCCCATTGAAGTCAGAAACCAGATAAGAATGCAAACTATCACGCCTCCACCATTTGCTGCTTTAGATGTTCTGGCCAATAATATAAAGCAAGAAAAAGAAATGAGGTACAAATGTCATCAAAAAGATAAAATTATATTTCAGATGATATTGTTGTCTACCGAGAAAATCCAAGTAAGTCAACTGGAAGCTCCTGGAAATAACGAGCATACAGAGCCATGGCCAGTTACAAAATGAATATTCAAATTCTAACAGTATGTTAAAAAAAATATACAAACAATTCTCAGTTAAAACATAATGGGCAATGCAACAAGAAAAAAAAATTAAAACCTAGGAATTAAGTAAACTATAATACTTAACCAAATGATATAAAAAAAATTTGAATAGTTACATTTCTAAAAAAGAAGATCAAGTATTTTGAAGATGATTATTCTCCCCAAATTAAGTTATAATGTCAACAATTTCTCAATAAAAATTCTGAAAGTATTTTCCTTGGAACTTAAAGTGATTCTAAATTTCAACTGGGTAAAAAATTGAACTAGAATTACCAGAAACATTTTGGGAAAAAAAAAAAAAAACTACAAAGAATAATAAGACAAGATATCAAAACATATACGTTTATAATAATTAAAAGTGTGATCCACCCATTAGAATATGCATTCAAGTCAATGGAACAGGACGCAAGCCACAAATATATCATAGAAAACAGGAGGTTAATATAAGATTGTTTTCAAATGAAGGATTATTTAGTAAGTGATGCTCGGACAATGATAACTTGGAAAAATATAGTTAGATCCTTATGCCATACATCAAGACAAATGAATTTTAGATTTAAATGTTTTTTGTTTTTTTTTTTAAAAGGGAGAAGGTGCCAGAATATACCATAAGAGAGAGAGAAGGCCTTTCTAAAATGTGATGGCAAAGGCACAAAACATAAAGAAAAGCAAAATTAAAGGTCAAACCACAAACTGGAAAAAAGCAGTAGTAACGTGAGAACAAAAACAGACCTTTTTCCATAAGGAGCTGCTACAACTCAATAAATAAAAGCCAGACTTCAATGGAGAAGAAGCAAGGGTGTGAGCAGACGAGGAGAGGGTGCACATGGCCACTTGACCCGAAGTAAACCCCTCCCTACGGTCAAGGAGATGTAAACTAAGGGTAAGATGCCATCTCATCTTTCTGACTGATAAGGATTTCACAAAACAATAGCGAGTTAGTAAGGCTTCAGGGGCACAAACCCCTTCACATATAGGGAAGTGTAAACGAATTCAACCATTTTGGTGGTCAATTTGTCATTATACATCAAAATGCTTTAAAACGCACTTACCCTTATCAACTACATTACGTGTCTAACCAATGTACTTTATACTTGAAACTAATTAAAAAAAAGAAACGTACTTAGCCTAAGGAACAAAGATTTATCACCAAAGTTACCACTTTTAGAAGTGAAGACAGTGTAAGTATCTAGTCATAGAGGACTACACTGCATCTATGAGGGACGATTATGTAGCCATTAAATTCGCCCTGAGGAAGACTCCTGAATGACAAGGAGAAAGCTGGTGTGACCAGGTCTCAAAACAGAATGGACAGTCTCGGCAGTAAAAAGGAGTAAGCTACCCATACGTGCGGCAACATGGGTGAACCTCAAAATCACTATGCTGAGTGACAAAGCTATGCGCTGTACGACACATAAACATATGACTGACCGCCAGGGACTGGGCGTAGGGGTGGGAGTGACTAAAAGCAGGAGCAAGAGGACTTTTTAGGGTGCTGGAAAAATTCTGTATCTTACTTCAGGTGGTTATGTGACACTTATCATGTAATTCGGTATGAGTCACAACACACTGAACTAACTATACACGTTAAAAAGGGTAAATTTTATTGTATGTAAATTACACCTCGATAAAACTGACAAAAAAACCAAAATGGACAACTGGTTAGAAACATACTTTTATATACAAATATATATGAAATGGAAAAAAAGATGAAAGGATTACTCTAAAATATTGTTTCTCTGGGTAATAAGATTATGAGTATTTATTTTCTTCCCTATACTTTGTTTTCCAACTTTTCTAGAATGAACATGTTACCCTCATCATAATTCAAAAAACGTTTGTATCTGTTTTTGATGAAGAAAAGCATATCAATGTACCGCTCTGTCTAGTGACACACTTTAAGGGTGTTCTAGGAACTGCAGAGTCACGCCGGCCCTGAGGGGGAACTTTCTGGAGCACCTCCATTCCGGCCCCTGCAAGGCACCTGGCTTACAAGAGGCGCTCAGAGGCTGGGACAGGAAAGCGGAGCAGCAAGAAGGGCGCCCTGGTCCCATGCCGTCCTTCTGCGGCTGGGCTAACTGAATCCCAGAGAACGGAGGTGACTTTCCCAAGTCTGGAGGTGTCAAAACGCGCCTTAGCGCCCCAAAGGGCAGGGCTGTTTCCACCGTGTTGGCACAGCTGTGAAAACCCCAGAGCTGGTGCCTAGAGACCCCAGGAGAATCCGAGCTCCTGATGACTCGAGGACGAGCTACAGACACCCTAGGTTGATGTTTCCCAAACTTTAGGACACGGTGTCTCTTGTCTCAGCTTTACCCAGCATAATTGTTAACTTTATATTTTTCTTTACGATCTGAAAACCAATTTTAATTAAAATTCTTTTTAATTAAAATTTATTATTGTTATTTTTAATTTTTTTTCTGAAACTCACTTTTTACAACTCAAAATTAGCATTCCTGAGTATGTGTCCCCACTTCCCTGTGAGCGTGTGACCATCCCCACCCACTGCCATGGGGCGGGAGGTTAGTGCCTCCTCGGGGAGGATGCGCTCAGATGCACTGATGCTGGCTGGGCTGGATGCCTTGCCACCAGCACATTGCAGGTGGGGGCTGCCCCTTCGGCTTGGGTCCCAGAACTAGACATATGGAGCAGGACCCCACCGATCTGCAGTCCCCGACTTGGAACCTAAGTGACGTACAACATGGGAGTGTTGTCAGCCACTGTGGCTGGGGAGGGGGTCACGTGTCACTGCAGCAGAACCCAGCTGAAGACTCACGAATACACCTACCTTAATCTTATTCCATATAAGGCTATCCCCTGATATGCTAATGTGGGTGAAATAAAAAGATTAAAACGCCATCCGCCATCCGCATCCCACAGTTCCTCCCGGGTACACGCCCACTTTGGGGAAACACTGCCACAGCCGAAGGAGATAAAGAAGCAGTTCTAATGGGAGGGCCACACAGACAAAATTCGGAAAGCTCTGGATTTCCCCCCAGGAGCTGTAAGCTGTACCATCGATTTCATAATTTGCTGTGCTCATGCGTGTGCATTACTGCTGTAAAAGTACATTTCAATTGTAAGTCAGAGCCGATATCCAGAGATGTTGAAATGTACAGGGAAAGTACATCTAAGACGCAAAGGCTATACTGGGAAGCTTGGGGAAATCGAAGTCAAGGAGGTGACTGTGTGGCTAGCTGTTTCCCGAAACAGTTGGCTTCATTTCTTAGCCCTACAGCTATTAATTCTTAAAAGAAAACCCACTCTGACCGCCTAAATATAAAAGGTCTTACCTACTCTACAGCTCGATGATTTAGATACTCGGCATCATGGGTACCATTCAGCTATCTAGAACTTTCAGTCAGCTCTATCACGCTCTAATCATTAATGGTCCACTTGTTTGACTCAGGTAAATTACATTTGCATATGCAAATCATGCCTAAATACTCTGTACTATTAATGTTATCGCTAATTACATAATAATAGTTACCAATTTCCACACGGATCAAACTTACAGTTTTGCAGCTATTAGGGAAATTGTGCTTTGTAATTAAGATAATCCTCATTTCCAGATGCTAATTAACTATATAATAATTAGTCTCATTCGCTAATGCAAATCAAGGATTTTCATTTTTATTGATAAAGGAGTTGCTGCTTATCGGTTAAGGAAAGATAGCCCCGGAAATCTTGCAGAGAAATACTTTTTCCCCTCTAAAGGTTAAAAGGTAAATCCATTTTTATCAGTCTCATTTGAGAATGCAAATGAGGTCTGATTAATCGAGTCAAAGATAAATGTGCTGGTCTTATTTCAGGACAGAATGTATAGCTTACCTAGTTCATCTCTCTTCCCCTTATAAATACGCAGATAAACAGAGTGCACCAGGCAGAAGTCTTCCTAACGGGAGTAATTTGTCTGTGGTCAGAGGAGAGAGCTGTGATACGTGTGTCTCTCCATTACTCTGCCTTTTGTTTCCCCTTCAGACATCACGGGGGCATCTCGAAAAAGCTGTGTATTCGAAAAAGCTGTGGTTCGGCCACAGTGGGAATGGGGCGAGAAGAAATTTTTTGTGAGTAAATACAGAGGAAAAAGGGAAAGCCACATTCACTTGGATTATTAAGTTTTCTGTGCTCCAAACAGAATACAAACTGGCACCTCCCATCGTGACTAATGAGGGCTGCCTCAGCGAGAACAGAAGGGCTGACAGCCAGCGAGGCCTAGTTGGCAGGCCCCAGCCCAGGCCGAGCTGCATTCATCATCCGCTAAACCAATCCACCAATTCCACACCACCATTTGTCATTAATTATGCTAATCAGCCCACCATTACTCTCCGATGACACTGTAGCTGTTATTAGCTAGTTATGGCTTTTCAGAAGCACAGCTGATTGTGCATGCACGGGCTGTGCGTGCATTAGCCTACAGGGAAGAAATGTCCAATTATGAAAAGAAGAAATTTGCTATTATCTTTTTATAACAAACCAATTTAGTAATTAGAAAAGTCTCTGAACTCGTAGGTTCTTTTTTTCTCTCTCCCTTAAAATAACCGAAACAAACAAACAAAAAATCTGCTCCTCAGTCTTTCTCTGAAAGAAAAGGCAATTCCAACACGGAGATTTTTTGCGACGCACTTAACAGTGGGGCCTGGGGCGGGTGGGGGTGGGGTGGTGACCACGCGTGAGCACGGGGCACGCAGAGATTCCCGTTGGGCTGTTTCCACCCACCCCCCCCATTCTGAATTAGCAGGGCCACTTTATTATGTAGAATACAGTCACCACGAATGCCTGAGAGATGAAAGCACACCCATATGACCTTTTACAGTTCGCTTATGGCAGATCGAAGCTGTTCACATGAGGGTGCCAGGCTGCACACACCTTCCTGGGCAGATGCTGCCAGGGAGGCTCAGCCACAGCCCTCCTTAACCCTCCCGTGCCCCAGAGCCGCCGCCCGCACGACCTTGGAGATGTCCGGTTGGCCCAGACTAGCACACGTCTGGGGCGCGGTTTCACGGGGAGAAAAAGGGCTGTTCTGAGTCTTGCAGAAAAATGGGACCCTCCGGGGTGAGGGCCAGACCCGGTCTGAGCAGGCTGATCCTAAACACAGGGCTCGTCAGAGGGGCCGGCTCTGACCCCGGGGTGTGGGCGGGGCTCTCGTCCACACCAGACACTAACTCGAGTTGTGTTCAGGATGGAGCCTCTTCCACGAGTTTTAGAAGCTTAGTCTGTATTAAGAGCTCATTAATATCATCAGAGTAAATGGGCCTATTAAAACATCTTTAAGCAATATCTGAACATAAATCTCCCTAAACTATATTTAATGACTGTACTTAAGATACATTATATGCAAGTCTTAATGAGACATTAGATAGCATTTTGAAGATTAAAATGAGAGAATCCATATCAAGTCTGTCCACTTAATGCAGCCTTAAGCTATACTGATGAAAGCATTACTACCAAATTATTACTGCATTAGAACAAATATTTTTAATCACGTCTGATTTACGCATTCTCTTTTCCAAAGACTTTTCATTTTCCCAAAAATGTATTTTGAGTTTTCAAAAGACGGCATGTGAAAGGTTTCAAATTTTTGAAGCACGGTGGAGGCCAGGCAAGAACGGAATTTAGCTGGTACTGCTTGCTGAATGCTGTGGAGTCCAACTCATGTCTCTACGTTTGCTTTGATTAGTCATTCCGGTGCTGTAGCTGGCCAACCATACTCATCTTACTATGAAACATCCTTCAAGACTAGACTAGATACAAAGTCGAACTTAACCAAAAAAAAAAAAAAAAATTGAAGACCGGAATATAGCGCAGTGGACACAGTATAATCTATATGACCCCGGCAGCAGCGACACCTGGGCCCCGTGGAAACTCCACACTCCCGGAGAGCGACCGCCGGCTGGCACCCCTCCCCCGCACCTGCACCCTCTAAGTTCCCAGGCCTGTACCCTTGTCTGTCTGATTCCCCAGAGCTGGCCACGGAGGCGGCAGTGAGGTCCTGCTTCCACTCTAGGGCCCCTCTAGGAAGAGCGATCAGTGTTGCTGGTGGAAAAATAATAATAATAATAATTTTAAAAAAGGTTTGATTCCCCCAGGGCTGAGGAAATTGAACCTTTTCAATAGATCCAAGGCCACCTCAAGTCTCTTCAAACGAGGACGGCTCGCGGACCACAGATGAAGGGGCGGGTGCTGATGCACAGGACCGAGCTACTGGACGCAGGTCAATCCAGCCACAGAGAGATAGATCTGTGTGATTCTTTCTGTACCTTGGATTCTACTCTATTTAAAGCAGAAAAATATAACCCGAGTCTATAAAATTCTCGATTAGACTTCATACACTGTGGCCACTTCTGAAAACAGGTCAAACTTCAGATTATATACATAGAAATATTTTTCTTTATATTTATCTGTTTTATTTAAAAGACTACACAACCAGCCAGGATTTCTGATGCAGCAACAACAACAAAAAATGATCCCCCCACCCCTCCTCGACCCCTGGAAAGTGCATCTCCCCTGCACCCACAATCCTATTTGGGGGTGAATCTGCCAAGTCCCTCATATCCCACTACCAGCTGAGCTGCAGAGAGAATGTTACCTGAGAACCTGGACAAAAATAAGCCTAGATCAACGGCACCTGGGAGCATGCACAACCTGGGCTTGCATCTGATACTAGCAGGAGATGCTTTGCAAAAATCAACACTTTGGAAAATGTTACAGACGAATTATCATTGAAGCTTTTTAGACTTTTTTTTTTTTTTTTTGGTACTTTACATCAAAGTGTAACCACCTTTTATAAATGCTATTCAATTGTGAAAGACTTCTGGGATTATGTAAATCAAGACAAGTCAACCAGTGACACCTCTCTTAATAGAATGAGATTAGCTGGCTTTTTTTTTTTTTTCCCCTTTCAAAGAAGAAAGCAGCACAATTTCAACACTCTGGTCATTAAAAGAAGACCCCTCTTTTGGCATGTAAAATCAGTAGCAACAAGCCTATTTCCATTTGCTTCTCCCAGATATTCTCTCCCCAAAAAGAACTACTTCATAGTACAATTTCGCATTTTTAAATGTGTGAATTAGGCATTCTTCATAAATAACAGCTATGTTCTATACACAGGAGCTCCTTTTATTAGGGACACAGTAATGAACAATGAGCAATGTGTTCTATTATTCTTTGTCAAATCACAAAATGCTACATTAGAATAACTGTGCTGGTCAATGTAATATAGTAGATTAAATTCAACTTCTGTGGAAAAACCACTGTAAAACAGCATGATAAGAAGGCTATAAAAAATTTAATTTTACTCCAAACTCCATCACAAAAAAAATGGTGTGAAAAGTAATTTTGCATAATCAGTACACGCCATCTGGAACAATTAACCGATTTCTATAGAACTAGGAGGATCAGTCATATCTGCTTATTAAAGATCAGAAATTATACAAGTAATAAATCCTTGAAAAAACTAAGCGTACTCCCGCCTGTCAACGCTATTTTAACTTCAAATACTGAAGAACGCCTGATAAGGCTGAAAAGAAGAGATTAATATATGCAAATTACATCCAGCATTTAAAATCCCCACAACTGTCTCCGGTTTTCTGTCCCTTATTGCTGCCTTTATGTTTTATTCATACACCAACTCACCTGTCACTTCATAAGCTATAATATTATGGGGGTATTATTAAACAGCATAAAGCCGTGCTTTAATTGGAAAGCTTCATTGCATTTTCCAATTATTTGGAGTAAATTAAAAGCAGATGCACATAGTTTAATAAGGAGTCTAATATCAGTTCCGGGAAATCAAAATTCATTGTCATTACTATGCCGTGATAGTTTTGCAAACTGTACTCAATTTCAGAGGTTTTCAAAAGAAAATCTGTCTATGCAATCTGTTAATTGTCATTCGGTTAATAACTGTTTAAATATCCAAACTACACAGCAGCTTCCTATTAAAAAAATTAAACTATCGGGTTTACGCAAGCAAACAGATACGATGTGCCACGGCTGGGCCGGGCCGGCTGGACTTCTCACTCGTCTGTTCACCTTAGAACAATGGAGGCTGGGAGAGACCTACCCACGCAGCGGCTCAGCCCACAGGGGAGGACAAAGGACAGCAGTTTTTGACTTCTGGGAGGATCAGAGGTTGCAGCGCGATCAGACAGCTCTCGGTGGAAAAGGGCAGAAGCCGTGTTATAAATTGTGTTTTCAGAGGACTGCACTGCTCAGCAAAAATTTAGCTTCCAAAGTTTTAATTGGTCCACTTAAAATAAATCCTTTTAAATGAGCGAATTAACTGATTCAGGACACAAACATGGAAAAAACAAATCAAAGAAAGCAAATGTCGTGAGCAATTTGTTTTTAAAAAACTGACCCCGGAAGGGCCATCTCTTTACTGGTTCATGACCCAGGAGTGAAATGGTCCCAAGGCTCTGCAGAGCTGGCCACAGTGCCTACAAGTGGATTAAACTGCCAGACAAAGGGCTATATCCTAAACCATTATGGATTTAAAGAACTAAATCTTACAGGTTACTCTCCATAAGGAATCTTCTTGCTCAAGGACGGAGTTATATAGTGCAGCTCTGCAGCTACAAGTTGCATACATACAAATACGTGTAGCTAAAGCATTAGAAAATGAAAAGTCGTAGGTATACTCCAACGAGTACATGTAACCTTTTCGTTTTTATTCTAAATGACAGACTTTTTCAAATCTTAGGTGTGTAAATTATAATAGGACAAGCCGTAATTGACTTTTAAACTCCACCCACTGCGAGGGCTACAATTAATCTGTTTTTAGCATAAGAACTGCAGCTCTGCAAAGTTCATAACTTATAGGCTCTTTTCCCCAATCCAATTAAAACCAGAGTCGTTCTAACAGGTAAGAGCAGAGTTCACTCTGCATCTCCTGTTTCAAAGGGCATAGCGGCTAACACCCCAATCATCCAAAGGCAAGCACCCCGCCGCCCCCCCTCCCCACCC
>NW_006441061.1:2767619-2774339 GCF_000325575.1 Pteropus alecto | reverse complement strand
CTATGCTCAAAGATGAAGATAAAAGCAATTCTTGTGCAGTGATCCAAAAAACAGCATCTTTTTTTTTTTTCAAAATTACCTGTTTTAATAAGTAGACACACTGTGCCAACTGAACCATTTAATTATCTGCAAAAATGATGAATCAAAACAATAGTTTGCAAAAATAAATGACTAACCTCTGATTAAAATGTCTGTCCTCATTAAATCCAAATAAAAGGTGCAATATCTTTTTTAAAAAATGTCGCCCGAAGAAAGGAGCAATCCCTCAGCATCGGTAGACAGCTGGGCGTCCTCCCATTCAACGGGACCTCTAGGGAGGTTGTTTACTTTACCCTCCCAAATACTGAGAAAGGACGCCTTCAGTGTGCCTTGTGTCCTGTTGCTGCGGAGGCCTCGCAGCCTGAGGGCCTCTGGCCTGGCAGCTGCTCTGGAGCTGGGGACTTCATGACGAGCTCGGTGGGTGGTGTGACTTTCATGTACCCTTAAAACCAAGCCCTGGCTCACAGCTATGTAAGGGTTCTGGGGCAAGGAAAGAGGCTTCCCCACACCCCCCTCCCCCTTTTGTTACAGGGTCCTGGGAAGGGAGGGGCAGGAAAGAAAGAGCCAGAAACCAAAAGGCAAAGGAGAGAGAAGTCAAACCATTACGATGGTTGAGCACAGGCATGATCCTTTCTCAGCCAGAGCTGATTTGATGAGAAGGGAGGCGAGAACCCGAGTTCTCTTTAAACTCGCATTATCCAGCAGCAAACGCACGTCTCAAGTGATTACAGATTTCTGAACCAGAATGGGCGGGGGGCGGTCTGCCTTGATCCCCTGAACTGGGCAGGGTCCCTCCAGGTGAGCTCCCTTCTGGCTCTACCTTAGTGGACCAGATGCCCCCTTGACCGACTGCATTTGCAGGTGGGATGGGCGGCAGGGCGTGGGGTCAAACTGGAGTAAGAACAGAGCTTCTTGAAACAGGAAACACTTTACTGGAATAACAATATTTATGAGAGTCATAGCAGCTACCATTTCTGGGGTGCCCACTCAGTACTAGGTACTTCACGTCCATGAACTCTAGTCCCCAAATTATAGAAAACAGGATGAAACGTTCTCTCAATTGTCCGAAGTCACGCAGCTGGAAGGGGCAGATACGGAAGGGTGGATCTCAAAAATCAACTGACCGACGAGCATCGGTGTGGGCCAGGCCCTGGGCTGGGTGTTAGGCACACGCCAGTGAGGGGGACATCACTGTCCTACCCTCCCACGACAAGACCCTGCACCCCAGCCGATGACTGGGCCCTGAGCGGGATGTCACAACCAAAGACGAATCAACTTTCTTAGACCTGGGAAACCAATCTGCTGGCCACCGCTTCACGGGAAGCATGAACGGCCAAGAGGCTCACGGCCAAAGAAGCCGCCCGTCGTGGGCCTGAAGAGCCACAACCACCTTTGGCAAACGAAGGATAAATGACGACTGCGTGACTCATGAGTGAAAGGACCTTCTGCAGGAGGGACAGTGACGCTTTGTCGGCAGGGGCGTATTGAAGTAGGGGTGGGTGTGTTTACTGCCCCGAGTGGCCAGCGATTGAGCACCTCTAAGGGTGTCGCGGAAGCGATGCTTACGGCCGGCCGACGAGGCGAGCTTCACTCGCTCATTCAGAATCATGGACGTCGCCTCGCGGGTGGATCGAGAGATCGCTCACGCCGTGAAACGAGTCGGGCGTGAGGAGCCACCCTCTAACAAAGGATCTCGACCTTGGCGGAGCGTGCCACATCACTCACTGTCCCAGAGACAATCGGAAGACAAATCTGAGAAATAAGGAGCCTCGTTCTCTGTGTGATGAATATATTCCATCCAAACTCTAGGCTGGAGCGCTAAGATTTTTTTTTTTTTTTTTAAAACAAAACAAAACATAAACAGGTTAGGACCATCATCGGCCATTAATAAAAAGAGGGGGAAAAAATAACCATTGGATATTCAGGACACAAACACCAAATGTATGACAATGGATGGATTCAGGTATTCTGCCCACAGGGAAGGTGGCTTCATTGTTCTAAAACGGATCAGGATTTCGTCTGTCCCAATGTCAGCAGTTAAATGTAATCAGTCCGACAGGAAAGAAAGGATGCTCATCTTCGGTGACAGCCAAAGGGTAACTTCTGATGTCATCTGCGACTCTCATGTGGCTGTCCAGCTTCTCCCCAGGCTCTGCCGACACCCGCATCTTTACTCATTAAGCCATCAGGAGTTAAAATATGCTAACCTGGAACCTGACCCTCTGTGACTATTGTCATGAGTCAACAAGGCTGGAGCATGGGAGCTCCGCCACGGTGGCAGCAGGAAGACTTAAGGAGTTGGAACCAGGCAAGCGGGGGGAGCTGGTGGGGACACACAAGGTGTACAATGGCTCGGCGACCTCGGGCCTGGTTGGCATCTAAAGAGGCCCGATCTAGAGAATGAAACTTCAAAATAGGGGAGCACTGAGGTGACTGTCAGTGCCAACAAGAGCC
Organism: Pteropus alecto; assembly: GCF_000325575.1. Taxonomy (NCBI): domain Eukaryota; kingdom Metazoa; phylum Chordata; class Mammalia; order Chiroptera; family Pteropodidae; genus Pteropus; species Pteropus alecto. Next base: position 2,771,846 of record NW_006441061.1, on the reverse strand, counting down.
CTGCCATGGGCAGGGTCCAAGAGGGCCTGGGGTAGGGGAAGAACAACGACTGGGGTTCAGTCCCAATAAGATGGATGGTGGACTTGGGGGGCCCACCATCACCGCAGAGCTAAAGGAAGGCCACGGCAAGGGGACACCCGGGTGCCCAGAGCTACTCTAGACAAATGTCTCCAACAGCAAGACCAGTGGCAGCCCCACCCTCTGAGGGAGACGGGGTTCCTGGAGTAGTCCCTTTCCAAGTCAGGAAAGGATCTGATCGGGGTGGGAAGGAGGGGCTGTGGAATAATTACAATCTGAGTCATACATCTACAGCAATTTCTAATCCTCACCACAAACCACTGTCGCCCCATTTAACAAATAAGGAAACTAAGGCACAGAAAGGTTAAAGTTAAAGGTCCTTGCCCAAGGTGATCAGCACTAAGCGAGGGGACTGTGTGCTCACCCTTCAGGGTTCTGTCCAGCAACAGGCAGCGGAAGTAATCAGAGATGTCCTGTGGACTAGCGAGCTGTCACCAGTCAAGCGTCAAAGGCCTCACTCTGATGAGGTCCCAGAGACGACGGGCCAGGAATCATCTGAGACTTAAATAATGCTGAGACCTCATACAGCAAGTTAGTCCTAGCATAGTTCACTCCAGGTGCGTGTGCCATTTTCAACTTCGGTCTGGCAAGTGCAGAGAAATGGTCGTCCACCCCGAAGCAGCATCCTTGGCACAGTGATTTGGAGCTTAGGCCTGGCGCCAGGGACCTGGGTTCGAGTCCCAGCCCTCCCACTTACTAGCAGTGTAACTTTGGGCAAATCACAATCTCTCAAAACTTCAGTTTTTTTTCCTCCTGGTAAAATTAAAAATATTTATAAATGCAAACTAAAGATATTTATAAGAGACGTTTATCTTACGAGGCTTGAGCATGGGAGCTCGGCGACCCTGGCAGATATGCTGCATCTATAAAACAGAGAAGCTAAGAGTAACAGTATGAACCCTAAAGATTTCTTGTAAGAGGTTTTCTCGGTAAAGATTGGCTGGGATTAAATGACAAAATGCGTGGAAACTGCTTACTACGGAGTCGTGTACAGAGTAAATGCTAAAGGAAGGTTAGGTATTATTAAAATAAATTAACATAATCCATTTTAATAAAGGCAAAAACAACTTCGGCTCCCTAAATGTGTTTAAATTAAAGAAGTTGCCTTAATTATATCATTTTTCTCTCTCGGCTGATAGTCTATTATTACGAGAGAGACAGGGATAGAAAAAAGAAACGAAAGGCTAATTTGATATAAGCTGCCCCTAGGCAGGAGGGTTTGCTAAACCAGACTATTTCCTTCGCCCCAGAGTAAACCTCTGAAAAAGTGCTAAGAGCAGATGAAGAGCTGGGATTAAGCGTCTTCTCTCTGTTTGCAGCATCGCTCTGGTCGGGCCTTCGGAAAGGGCCCTGCCGCTGGCCCATGATCACGCTGCCTGCCAGGAAGGGAAATAGGATGGGGAAGTGGGGGCAAATTTCTACTTAAAAACTAGACGAGGAAGATAAATACACCGGGTGTTAGAGCTGGTTTTTCTCTAGTCGTCCTGTGTTCTTTCACGAGCAAGGCAGTGTCCGGACGGAATGTCTGTGAAGTCTGGGGCCAACGACTGCACTTTTGCTGGTGACATCTCGGGGACCCAACCTGCAACACGCACGAGGCTCCTTCCCATACGTCCCCAGCCCCGGGAGGTGGGTGTCATCCCTGTTACCTTAGATACTAGCCACTGCCGGACACATAGGAAGCGTCCAATAAAACATTAGCTGAACTGTGTTTCCATTACTGATGTTGCTACTGAAATTACTGGTGATGAGACAGGCGGGGATTCAGATCCAGGAAGGCTGGGTGATGTGCCTGATGTCTCTGGGCTCGGCGGTGGGAGAACCAGGGCTTGGACCTGGCTTTTCTGGCCGCGACTACGGTTCCTCCCGCTGCCCCCCGCCCCCAGGCCTGCCTCGCTCTCGGATTTAAGAGGGGGATGTGGCCCATTAAACCGGTGCCGCCTAAACTCTGCCATGCTTAAAAACCAGAGGGAACGCAAGCTCGGCGGGAGGGTGGCCACCCTTTTAAGAGCACTGAAGTATCCGTCACCTAATAATGTTTTTATTTTTCATGATGACGAAACTGGAAAAAGTCTTAACTTTCTCCTACCCATGAAGCACAGGAAAAGCAGAAATGAAAGTCTGGAGCAGAAAGCAGACCCTCGAGCACTTTTCTCCGAAACAGCACAGGCACATGGGAAGATTTTATAGAAGTCTGGGCTCGTTCTGCCAGGTCCTTCTCTCCTTCCTGCCCCCAAGCCACCATTCTGTCACCTTCCTGAGAAAGGGCTCGTGGGCTGCTTGCCACGGAAAACAGCCCGCTTCGAAGTGATGATGCATGACGGAACGTCTCGGTCTGCAGACTCGGGGTGCCGAGCTGAGCCGCGCCACAGAGCCTACTGCAAGTTTCTCTGGACTGAGCAAGAAATTATTCTCTGAGCACCTGGAGCACTGATTCTTGAGATGGAGTCTACGTATGAAATGATACACGGAGCACGGTGCCGGAAAGACGAAGGCCACGCCGGGCAGGGTGTCCCCAGCGACAATTCTCAACCAATCTTTGGGCTCCTGCTCTGATCACAGCCCCGCAGGGGAGGCGAAGGCGGAGAGAAGGGACCTTCCCCGCACTGCTTCCCGATTTACAAAGAGTTCTTGGGTCCCGGACCTTCACGGCAATCCCGGGAAAGCAGCAGTGGTTACTGTGTCATCTTACAGGTATGAATAAGGGGCAAGGAGCGACTTGCACGACCAACGTCACGTGACGCAGGGCCCCGGCCGAGTGCTAAGGCTGTGCAGTGCGCAACCTGTGTGGCCGTTCTCAGTGGCCCTGTGTGATGGCCACACGTGCTTCTCACCCCAAGTGCCCCCTCAGTCACATGCTGAACCTTCCTCCACGGGCTCGTTACTCCTGCGATGAAACACGAGGCTTGGCCACAGCAGTTCTCAGGGTCTGCTGAACAAACAGAGGAGTAAATAACCTCTGTCTCTGTTTAATTACATCCACCTTGATGCAAAGGGGGATTGAAAGCAGCCTCCCTCCTCTCTAAACATAATCTCTGCCTTCTCGAGGGGCTCACAGTTGACCTCTTTACAGCAGCGGTCCCCTACCTTTTTGGCACCAGGGACCGGTGCTCCCATGAGAATCTGATGCCTGAGGATCTGAGGCGGAGCTGAGGCGGTGATGCTGGCGCTGAGGAGCAGCTGCAGATACAGAGGAAGCTTCGCTCACCCGCCGCTCACCTCCTGCTGTGTGGCCTGGTTTCTAACAGGACCGGTACTGGTCCATGGCCCGGGGGGGGCGGGGACCCCTGGCTCTATAGCACCAAGTGGTATGGGACTAAAGCAGGAAGACAGCCTCGCCAGCTGGAAGGGAATCAGACAGGCCTGGTGGAAGAGGCAGTCTGGGAACACGCCCTCGAAGATGGGTCAGCAGAGAAGGTGGGGCAATCTGAGCCATGTGACTGGCAGGGAAAAATGCACAGAAGCACAAAGGTAAAGATACAAGGAAGCAACCTGGGCTGCTGGGTGCAAATGAAGAGGAACGGCGAGCAGATACTGGACAGGTGCAGACTGGCCACCGACAGCCTCGACACCGGGCAGGTGGGGTCGGAATGAATGCAGCGGGCTGGGGCGCGGCACGAAGGTCTGATCTGAGGAGCTGCGCGTTGGGGACATAGATGAGTCTGCCGCCTGGGCAACTGGACCGGGGACAGAAAAGCCTGGCTGAGGAAGGCACCAACACCTGGTCCTGGCCAGGCCCAAGCCCCGCCAGCCCCTCGAGTGAGAACTTGGGACGGCCAAAAGAGGATCGCCCTTGATGCCCAGCTCCAGGAGACGTGCTGGGTGAACCGGACATGGCTAAGGGCTTAATCTGTAGTGAGATGACCCCGAGCATGGCTCAGGGGTTTCGGGGTCTCCCTCCCTGTGAAATCCTGGAGGGGGTACTTGCAGAGCGGAACACCTCCATGTTCCCCAAGAGCCCTGTGTGTGTGCCCACACACGCTGTTCATTAACTTCAGTGACACAGCTACCGCAGAGGATGTATAAAAGCACATCCAATTAGCCGGGCCTGCCTGAATATTTGCACTCTTAAATCTTTTGCATTTCGAAAGGGTTAAAGCTTATTATTAGCATATAATTTACAGTCCTTTCTCCCAGGAAAGGAATCAT
>NW_006441061.1:2761958-2766653 GCF_000325575.1 Pteropus alecto | reverse complement strand
GGAAACTTCCCAAGGACCCGTTTTTGATCTCCTCGCCTTTGTTTTCCAATCGGGCAACGCTCTGTGATCGTTAAAGCCTTAAGTTTATTTTCCAGGTGAGTTTTTTCCCTCCCTAATTAGAAGGCAGAAATAATGTAATCATCATAAATAGAAGGAAAATATGTTTACAGTAGATGAGGTTTTTTTTTAAGGATCACGTAAAATATAGGATTTTTTTTTTTTTTTGTACTGAGATGAAGAGCTGGTAGCAGAAGTTTTATCCGATTGGATGAAATATATAAATCATGAATTTCATAACACTGATAATTAAGTGTCCATCTTCTAATTTAAATGAGGACTAGATTAAAACTGCATGGAGAAGGCTGATATTCAGAAATCATTAATTATTTTTAATTGCTTTGTGCTTTCCTGGTCTGATGTCAGAGTTCCATGGCTCGTACACGGTTCTGTTTCAGATAAAAGCCTCCTTCACTCGGCACAAGGGCCGTGAGCCGAAGTCAGGAGCGCATGCGCTCAGACTTGTCCATGCTCACACGCGTCCTGGTGTCAAACATCTCGGAAAGGGGCTGGTTTTGAAGAGGGCACAGCTGAGGAGGGCAATAAGCTGGCTTTTCCAGCGATGAAAAAGAAAACTGAAAAAAAAAAAAAAAAAAGCTAAAAGCAGGGCGACCACACCCTCCTGGCGGCCGGGTGGGGTCTGGGTACCCGCTTCTGCCCTGGTGCTCTGTGTGCCTCTCACTCTCCAATGCCATGAAGTGGGCAGCACATTATATGGTCAGCCTAATGCTGACGGGCAAGTGGAGGCGTCGGCAAGGCAACCTGCCTGTGGACTGAAAGGGAAGGCGAGCGAGCCCCATAGCTCCCCGCGCCGTGAGGCCTCGGGGTGTCGCTGTGTTGTGGCCCCTCCTGGATTTGTGGGGTGTGTGTCTGGTTCGATTACACGCCGGTCTTAATATGCATTTCTGTCATTTTACTATCTTACACTGCTATGTCAATGTGTTCAAAAGGGAGAGAAATAATAAGGTGGTTTTTTTTTTCTTTTTGGTAAGAATTCTTCACTTGGTGATACAAATCAGTTTATGACCACCACTGCAAAAACAAGAGACCAGCACAGATTGGTTTCCCCTACCTCGAGTCACCTGTTCATTAAGTAACACCTGCCATAAGACTGATAAGAGACATTCCCAGGTTAGAGAAAGCAAACCCAGGCACCTCCTTACAGGAAGCTGGCTGGGTGCTCCTTACAAGAAGCTTCTGGCACCGGCACCCCTCAGGCTGGACAGGAGGTGAGGAGCCCTCCCTCCCTGACACCCCACGGTCTCCAGTTCCTAAGGCGCGGGACACCTAGCACAAGAACATTTCTTAAGAAACATCTTACTCGACTCCCAAACACTGAAGGGGTTCAAAGATGAGCAGATCCCCCCATATATGGTCGTACAGGAGGTGCTCGTCAAACTCACTGAAAAGCAGCTGCTTTATGGTTCGCAGCATCTAACGGGGCTCTCTTTATGAGGAAGAATTCAGTAAAAGGAATAGTTAGGTTTCTTCCTGAGCAACTAGCTCGTTTTTACGGAGGCGGTCCTGCCTCAGAACCAAAGCCAGCATCCCGTGGATGGAAAACCTCGCCCACGGCTGCACCCTGCTTCTCCATCCTGCTTTTTCATTCGCTCTTATGTCTTCTCTTCCGTTTTTATTTTGTTACATGTATTTCTGGAGCTAACAAAATCTTTCCAGAACAGGCGGAATCGAAATGAATGAATAGTCAGACATCTAAACAGCTAAAAAGTAATTCTAAGGAAAAAAAAGGGTAGAATGCAATCATTCAGGACTAAAATAGAAGACTTTTCAATAGAGGTAAGATATTCTTAAAACAGGAAACTAAAAGCCACTAACAGTCCTGACGAGGAAACTTAGGAGTGGCGTTTGGGGTAGAATCTAGAGAAATCAACACGGCCCAGAAGAAAGCCTGCCCAGGAGGGTAGGAGCCTAAAAGGAACACCTCAGTTAGGACATCACCAGGAAAGCATGAGCCACCATTTACCAAGGATAGGTAGTCAATATTTCAGGTTTTGTGGACTTCATGGTCTCTGTCACACTCAACTCTGCCACTGCAGTGTGAAAGCGGCTACAGGCAATCTGCAGAGGAACAAGCATAGATGTGTTCCAATAAAACTTTATTTAGGAACACTGAAATCTAACCTTCCTATAGATTACACATCACTAAATATTTTTTATGTTTTTTTTTTTCAACTACTTAAAAACACGAAATCATCCTTAGTTCACGGATCACATAAAGAGCTGGCTGTGGGCCATGGTTTGCCGACCCTAATACAGACAAAATGAGCCAAACCAGGAACCTACTATTTTATTTCTATCTCCTCTTTCAAGGAAAACCATCCTCAAACCCTAAGAAGCAGGATGGCACAGTGAAGGGGGATGTGAAGGGGGATGTGAAGAGCAGGGAAGGTGAGGAGCTGGCTGGAGCAGCCAGCTGCTCTCACACGGTCCGCATCTGCAGGGCAAGCAGCGTGTCAGAGATGCTGCTGAAACTGTGGTCAGTGGTCTCTGACGGATGCCAGTGGACAGGAGGTCCAGGGGACTGGACAACAGGAAAAGTCATATTCTCGAAAAGGGGCAATATGAAAATTATTGGGGAAAAAAAAGAAAATTAATGATCTGGGTCTGGAAATGATTTCCAGTAGAATTTGAAAATATGAGTGAAAAGTATGAGCCCTCAGAAGAGACAGTGATCACAGAGAGCCAGCAAGGCTTACGAGAACACGCCAAATTAAATTAAGGTCTATGTATTTTTTTCTTATTACAAAAGCCATACACGCAATCATAGAAAACTGAGACACTGCGAAGCAGCAAAAAGGAGCAGGAAGGTCCAGTGACGACCCCTATAAACACCTCGCAGTGTACCTTTCCGGACCTAGATACGTATTAACGAGATCACACACTACACATTCTGGTTTATCGCTTAATAGTTTTTATGCAAATCTTATCTAAATCATCATTTTCTGATGCCTGAAAAGTTAAGGCCATTGTATAGGTGTTTCAGGATTTAACCATCTGCCTTTGTTTTGGACATTTAGGTTATCTACCCCCTCGCTCCCACCCCACACACCCCTTTTCTGAGTATTATTTTTAAAAAGCAGCAGTGCTCGTCTTTGTGGATAAATCTTTTTGCATATTTGTAAGTATTTTCTAGAATAAATTCCCAGTAGAGGAAGTGTGAGGATCACAGGTGTGCTTCATGGCCATTTTGATCAGGGTACGCGATGGCAGAGCAAGGGACATAAGCTTCTCAGGATTTCTGCTTTGAGTCAGTAGACGTCGCTCGCCCTTCTGTGGGCAAGAGGAAACTGCTGGCTGGGCTACTCAGAGCCTCGGTCACGTGTTGGCAGACGGGACGCACAGCGCCCCAAAGGCTGGATGGGTACGAATGAACGTACAGGAAGGCTGAGCCCGGCTGTACGAGGGGGGACCTTGCGGAGATGGAACGGGCTCCTTGGAGGTGGTGGTCCCAGCCACGGGCGGCATGTGAGCAGCCAGTCAGAATGATCGCCTGGCCCAGAAGTCACAGTGAGTCGTCCCCGGCCAGGTAAACGCCGGGCTAAACGCCCGCCCTTCGCCCTCCCTTACTTCCCCAGCATTTCATGGTCACCTCTGGAGCTGGGGGCAGAGCTACAGAATGTCTCCGCTGGTTTCTCCAGCAACTCTGAGCAGAGTCCTTCCCTTTGCGGGTGTGTTTAGAGATGAACCGTCTTAGAGAAAGGTACAGGAGAAGGGACCTATTAACAGGTATGTCCTTGGGAAAACATTCGAAAGTAAATATTACTTTAATAACCATCCAAGTTAAATGTGGGCTGCTTTTCAAAATGCTAATTACGCTGTTTGAAAAATCTGCTTATCTTAAGAAGACAAATACTATTAACTGCAAACTAAGGGGCCACACGTTTTCGGGAAAGAATCGGAGCACACCAGAGGTTTGCCCCTCAGGCTTGCGTAGCCCCTGAAGTCTGCAGTGAGCATGTGGTGGAGCCCGTCTGGAAAGAGAACGGTCCGATGATTCATTTCACTGCCAGCCGAGCTCTAGCTGTCATGGCACCAGGCGCTGGGCGAGGGCGAGGGCCTGGGGCACACTTTGCCTTGACTGTTTTTGGAATAAACCCTTGAAACCTTAACTTTACAATCCCAAACTGAGATGTGCCACTCAGTGCCAAACACTGTTCGTACGGGGGATGAGGGGGTGGTCTCTGCTCCCTCCCAGCCAGAACGACTTGCAGGCAGGCTGCTCGTGGGGAGGCGGGCAGGCTTCCCAGTTGCACCGTGGTTGCCCAGTGCTGAGCTTGCAGGCCTTATGGAGCCAGCAGGTCCTGCGAGGTATTTCTGGCAGCAGGACAACGAAGCAGTCCTGGACCCTGGCAAAGCAATTCGGTGCCTACAGCCACCGAGGGGGCCTGAGCTGCCTGCTGCTGTGGGCTGCAGCCTCAACTACCTCTGTTTGGAAGATAAAATCCAATTGACTGCCATTTACATAAACGTAACAGGAAGTTTCTGAATGGCTTCCCCTGTGTCTTGAGGCTGTTACCTCAGTATTGCTAAACTAACAGCTGAAAGGAACCCAGACAACACCTCATCAAAGCCAGGGGGCGAGGAAGCAGCGGCCCAGAGGCAGACGGGAGCATTCCT
>NW_006441061.1:2760131-2761698 GCF_000325575.1 Pteropus alecto | reverse complement strand
CCCAGGCAGAGGGGGACGGGCGGGGGGCGGGGGGCGGGTAGGCGAACACTGGCTGGGAAAGGATTTGCAGGCTGGAAGAAAAGAGTCATCTGCTGTGACTGAGCCTTCCTCACGTGCATTCGGAACAGGGCGGCCCTGCTGGCTTTCACAGACTTCTTTTGCACCACTCTGCCACTAGGCATCTGGGGAAATAGTCAGCTTTTCTACAAAATAGGTCATCTTTCCACACTTGTTATGCTCCTTGTCGACTCTGCCGAAATAGCCACAGCACAAAAAGCAGTTCTCCCTGGAGATGCTTTTCTGAGACAACATATGCCTCCCTGCTCGGGGACCCTGGCTCCTGGAGCGCAGCCAGGGACGAGAGCTCTGAGGATCTCCCTGTCCTTCCCTCTCCCTGGCTGGTGAGCCACCCAGAAATGGAACAACTGGCTTCTGCTCACACTTCCCAGCCTATTAGGGAGGGATCATAACAAGGAGAACTAATCCTGACACGAATTACACCACTGTTCTATTTCATCTATTTAGTAAACTGAAGTTGCAATTTTTAGGAAAAAAGATTACCTTTTAAATAACCGATTCATTATGGTACATGAATGAATGCCATGTTCCCGTGTTCGAAATGTCACTCACCATTAAGAATGTGCGCTGGTAAGTGGCACCGATTTGCCACTTCCCCCTTGGATGCAGACACCCCCGACTGGAGGCCCGGTACAAGCGGAGGCGGGTTTGCGGGTTTCCTCGGCGCTTAGCAAGTCACCTGCCCTGCCGGGCACCTAATGAATCTCAATCCTGTAATGGGGCTCGTAAGTCTCTCCTCCCCGGTGAAGGTGAAAAGCAAAACTAGGACCGATGACGTTTCTGCCGAGGTAACACTACCGATTTCAAGGTCGAGTTCAGAAATCACGGCCGCATGCGATAGGGGCGTGACGGGGAGACCACCGGGGTACCCCCTGGCCACAAATCTGGCTTTGAGAAATGAGAGGTGAGGACAGACCTGGATGTGGGAGGGCCAGAGGACCCGCCTCGACTCTGCGCTGCTCCCGCGTCCCCGGGAGAAACCTGCTCGGGCCTGGCCTGGCGGGTGAACAAAGCGGGGACTGTTCTCCGGAACCCGCCCTTCGAGCCTGTGAAACCCACACGCTGTTTTTCATCATTAGTTTCTAAACATGCTGAGTGTTTGGCCCTTCTCTAAGGGCTTCGGTGACACAAAGGGAAGGCGAGGCCCGGCCCCTGCGGGGAACAGGCCCTTTGCCCGAGAAGAAAACAGACAGGCAAGACTGAGGCCATGGAAAGCCGAAAGCCGGGAAGCGTGCAGAGGGAGGGGTGTCCGGGACGGGGTGCCCGGGACGGCGGCCGCGGCCCCACGTACCTGATATGGCGTACAGATTGGAGTGCTGGTACTCGTAGTCCGCCCGAGTGCTGTTCCTGCCTCGGAAGGTAGCAGGGAGCGTTAGAGAGATGTGCCTGAGAGAGAGACGGGAGAAACAGGCGGTTACAGGGCGCGTGCAGCAGCCCCGGCTCAGCGGGCAGAGGGCGCCGAGGCCCAGCCTGGCCCGGCCCGGCCCGC
>NW_006441061.1:2749145-2759907 GCF_000325575.1 Pteropus alecto | reverse complement strand
ACCCCATCGGCCCCCATGCCTGCCCGGCAGGGCCGTCGAAGGTAAGAGCACAGGACACACTATGAACGAGGTGCTGGTACTGCTAGCATGTGAGTCCAGGGGAACAGGAAGGGCACGCTCCTCTGAATTGCCTGTCTGCACGTCCCGCTCCAGTGGGAGCACACAGTAGGTGCTCAGGAAAGCACCTTCGGTGGATCAGAAGGTCTTTTCCGGCGCAGGCATTGGCCATTAAAACTCACAGTGCGCACAGAGCATAAGTGAGTCTTCAGGCAGAGCAGATAATCCATTTGGTGTGGTCGTCAGCTGCCTTTAGTGAAGATTAAAATAATAGGAGAAATATTTAAAACCCAACAGGTCTGGGAGAAGAAATAGCAAAAATATCTCTTTTTGGTATGACTGGGGTTTGGTTTGAAATAGCTCCGCAGCCTGAGCTTTGGCTACACTCAGTCATTTCCAAAAGGAAGGGAGCATTTAGCACATAGAGAAAGCTTTGCGTTTTCCACTTAACAACTGGGTGAGCTCCGGGAAGTCTCCGCACACAGACCCCTGGCAGGACCTGTTCTCCAGGCAGGTCCCGTTCCCACTGAGCCAGGAGTGAGCAGGCGCCTCGGGGACCCAGCGAGAGCCGAGGGCTGTGAGCCATGTGGTCTGCCAGCTGCAGACTGAGCACCGGTGGCTGTGTCGCCGACCGGCCCGGCTGACCAAGCAGTGGGGCTTCTCTGAGCGCTGACTGTGCACGCAGGGCGGCAGCGGAACCGGCAGACGCCAGCACACGGACACGTGTCCACTGGGCACCCTGGCATGTGCGCAGTGAGCGTCCACTATCTGCCCGTCGCTGATGCTAACGAAGGGTCGGGGGCGGTTCCCCGAAGCCGAGCTCAGGCTCCAGAGGATAAGGGTGCGGGACAAAGCCCCATGCAACGTGGCACTTGCAGGGGGATAAAAACTGAGTGCCGAGAGACCATGAATGGAAGGAACAACACGTTCAGGCAAAGGGGACGTCAGGCTCCAGAGGATAAGGGTGCGGGACAAAGCCCAATGCAACGTGGCACTTGCAGGGGGATAAAAACAGTGCCGAGAGACCATGAACGGAAGGAACAACACATTCAGGCAAAGGGGACAGAGCTTCTAGTGACACCTTCTCAGTGGAAGGCATGGATGCCAAAGGAGAAGGGACCCACTGGGGGTCAGGGAAAGCCAGCACCAGTGCAGGGTCAGGGCACACATGGAGGACGAAGCTGGGGAGACAGGCTGTGGCCAGCCTGGAAAGGACGCCAAGTGCCACAGCAAGACGTTTGGGTTCTATGCCTGGGGATGAAGGTTCCCAACTCTTCCCACCCAGCGCGGCACAGAGCAAGGCCACCGAGGCACCTGGGAACTTGCTGACAGTGCAGACTCTCAGCCCTGGCCCCGGGGAGCCCGTTTCAGTGGGCCTGGGGTACAGCCCAGAAGTCTATTTTTAACGAGCTCCAGCAGCGGCTCTGAAGACCGGCCAGGTTCGGGAAAGCCGAGAGGGTGAGGAGCAGCTGCAGGAGGGTTTTAAGCGGCTGATCAATGCCTCTGACCACAGCACTTAGTCAATGAAGCTGAGCAAACACGAGAATGAATTACTGGCTGTGGCTGTGGTTGAGCAGAGCTACAACGATGACAGGTGACCCTGCAGAGCGCGCTTGCCGCGTGCCAGGACCCGGAGCTGTGCCGGCCTCACGCCTTCTCTGTGGTTCCTCGCGGCGCCCCCGCGAGGCGGGTACAGGGCCAGCGACACGACAAGCCGGGCCCGGTGCAGGGTGAAGAGGTGGGGCTCTGGTTCCCATATCAGTAAGAACGTCAAGATGGCGACCGCGGAGCATTAAGCCAAGCGCCCCTCTGAGCACGGGGCGCTGCGGGGCTGTACTGGCCACACGGCCAGGAAACAGGCCCCATGCAGGTGCTGTCGCTGCTCCCACTGTACCAAACGGGGGCGGGGGGGAAAGGGGTTCCAGGAGCCAGGGGAAGGATGGTTTCAGGGCCGCCACATCCTAAAATTTCTAAGCCTTGAAGGATTTACAAAAGGAACATCCAAGCTCACTCAGGACACAAAGCACCCGTGCAGTGCGGCACCTGCTCCGGGGCTGGAAGTGCTCAGGAAGGCTCAGGAAGGCTCAGGAGGTGGGTGGCAGCGGAATTCGGAAGGCAGGCAGACCGGGACGATGGCAAAGAGGCCGAATGGGACTCAAAGGAGAAAACGGGGCCAGCCCAGCCACCCAGTGGCCGAGCAAGCACCTGGCACTTGTCAACACAGATCTGTGAAGGACTCAGCAGTGGCAGGACAGGCACCCCGCTTTCGCAGAGCTCACCCTGCAACAGGGAATGTGAAAACATCCACGAAGTTCCAGGACACTCACTCACAAACGCGATCGCGTGTGGAAAGCAGGAAGCATGACGTGCTGTGCAGGGCTCCTGGAGGCCCTGCGGGGAGCGTGGCGGGCAGTGTCCCAAGCAGCAGGAGGGGGGCTGAGGGAAGACCTGGAAGGCCCAGGATGGCCAGGCTCTGGGGGACAGTCTGGGACCAGGCTGAAGAGGGCTACAGGGCCACAGCACTCAGCGCCCTACACAAGGTCCGACTTTATCCAGAAGGATTTTTAGGTAGAGATATGACAACATCCAATTTGAAATTTTAAAAGGTGGCCTGCCTGTGAGAAAGCGAGGGGAGAAAACAGCCACCCTGAGTGAGGGGGGAACGGGTCAGCCAAGGATGATGGGGATCGTCATGAAACCGCAGTTATTCAGTCCCTACTGTGTGCAGACCGTTAACAACTCCTGTAAAAACAACCTGCTGCAAGCCTCTGAATGAATAGTGTTGGGACGATTCTCTGACACGCGGACTTACAAAGAAGTCTGCGACAGCGGTCAAGGCCCCCGGCTCCTCGGCCCGACGTGGACTTCCTGGTCTGAGCGTCCTCGCCTCTCTCGGACATTGGCGGTCACCTGGCTGGCCTCGCCCGCAACTCTGCCACCCACGGCCGTGGCCAGGTTCCCCTTCCTCCTCACAGACGGTCTTTGCAGGCCCCTCCTCGGACCGCTGAGAGGCTGCTGTCTGCAGAGGCTCTGGTTCAGCCCCCTGGTCACTCCACACACTTCCCCTGGGCAATCTGATCCACACCCGCAGCCTGGTTTCAGCCATCTCCACGCACGAAGCCCACCTCTCCAGACTGTCTCTTGTCACTGCCTACTTTTCCCTCAACCAGGAAGAAAGATAGTATTACAAATCCGTGACCATGCCGTGTTTTCTCATGTCTACCCCTGATTCTTTATCCAGGATGCTCCCTCTTCATAGAATCTCCATGTCTTCCCTACCTAACCCTCCAAACTCCTGCTCATCCTTCAAGACCCCCACCTAAGCATCGTCTCCGTTAGACCCTTCCCTGGGCTTGCTCCAGGCTAGGCTGGGTGCCGGGATGACCTCCATCACTCCACTTATCACAATATACTTCAGCAGTTTGATACAAGCCTGTCTCCCCAACATGACTGTGACCTCAAGAGCAGGACCAAATCTCATCAAATTTGTACCCCACTTTCTAGGACAATTTCTGCCCTAGAGTAGACAATTACAGGACATTTGTTGACCGAATCATTTGTTGCATCTACTCGGTGAAAAGCCCTGGGTTCTTCGACATGAACTGCCGTGAGCCTCTGTTATTTTATGTGTGTGTGTGTGCGCGCGTTTGCCCAGTTAGACTCAAGCGCGCTCTGGGAGCCCCAGCATGCTGAGCATCTCCCTTCTCTCTGCTATGGAGGAAAACAGGTAATGAGAAAATCAGTGGCGGCAGTGACCAGGAATTTACAAGGAGAATGAAAAGAAAAAGCCAGTTTTTGATCACATACAACAGACTATGTGTGGTGATGCAGTAAACGTAAAATTCAAAGAGAACTCAGGTCACAAGCTTGACTGTATCTTTTGCAGAGTAATTGCTCAATAGGAACCTCATGAATTGAAATCAAGCGACTGAGAACTAACTCCAGCTGCGGTGGCTGATGCCCGGGTGGGTGGGGGGCAGCATTCGGGGCACAGGAAGCCACCGAGGACCGGGCGTTCGGGACCACAGTGCCTTACACCGCGAATAGCTGCTTGTGCGTTTTCCCTTCTGTTGTTCCTGGACATCAGAAGGAGGGGATGTGGGAACAGCAGGCAAATCAAAGCTTCCCGTTAATGAGAATGAACAGTTTGGGCCAAGGGACAGATCGCCTGCGGTTAAATCGAACAAAAAAGTCACCTGCTGAAAGAGAAGTGGCCCGGGGGTACCACAGCGTCCGATCAGCCTGCAAGTGACGGACACGGGACCCTGAGATCAGCTGAGTCTCAGCGAAACGAGACTCCAGTTCCCCAGCATGTGGCGGGGACCCTCACATACACATCACCTTGCCTCATCCTCCTGGCGGCCTTCTAGGTAGGAATCATTATTTTCATTCAACAGAACAGGAAACCAGGGCCCTCAGAGGGAAAGCTGACAAAGAGAAAGCCAGGAATTAAGGACAGGGCTAGTCCCCGTGTCCTCTGGAGGCGGCTACTGTTCTCTGAAAGTTGTCCTGATGTGTTGGCCGGTCCATCGGGCATATGGGGTGAGATTACTCGACCAGGAGAGCAGGGTCCATGCTGAACACCTGTTAGACACTGATGATGCTGGGGACTCAGCGTCTCTGCTTCTCACTAGCTGGGTGACGCTGACAGGTCGCGGTCCCGCTAGTATGCACAAAGGGAAAAGCCATATATGGACTTAACCCATAACAAATTAGGAACGTATCCAGGGAGGCAGAGAAGTGGTAGCGGCTCAGACCCTGAAGTCTGCCAGACCCTGAAGTCTGCCCGACAGGTCCGCATCCCAGTGCCATGGCCAGGAGCTGGGCGCCCGTCGGGGACGGTGTGTTGCTCCCCATGTACACCTCGCTGTGGCGCTGGCAGAGCAGACAGCACAGGACCGGGCGAGCTGCGAGCACGTGGGTGTTTAGTTCCTATGATGACTCCACACACAGCTCCTATCCTCAGCCCCCCACGCCTGCCCCCCGCTGGAAGTTCAGAGTCCCGCTCATGAGGGCCTCAGTGCAGAGCCACCACAAACCCCGCTGGTGCCCTCTCTCTGCCTTAGGATGACATCCACACTGCCCCATGGCGTGAGGTTCCGCCAGTCCCGGCCCCGCCCTCCCGGCCCCGTCTGCTCATGAGCTCACATCCTCCCACCTCGCTGGCTGCTTTCTGTCCCTCTGTCCCTTCGTTCCCATTCTTGTCACGGGGCCTTTGTGCTTGCTGTTCCCTTTGCCTGAAACACTTCCCCCAACTCTCCAGGAGCTGGCCCCCGCTCCTCAGACAGGCTACCTCTCAGACCCCTGCCCTGACCGCCCAGCTGAGGACGCACCTGCCTCCACTCTGACACCACCCACCTGTCTGCAGAGCCCCTCCCAATCTACGGGACTGTCTGATTTGCTTACGTGGCACCAGATAGGATCTGCTACACTTTCTCTTTTTACCACATGCCCAGTGCCTGGACCAGTGCCCTCCACATAGTGGGCACTTAAAAATTATTAGGAAGAACCCTGTAAGATTACTTAACACTTGCTAAATGAATAAATGAATCTGATTCTGACTTGTAATTAAAGATCATTTGGGGCAGCTTACACTCACAGGAAGGCTTCCCACTTGTCTCCTTCTCATCTCGGACTGGGCCGGTAAACGACTTGGGAAACGCGACTGTTTTGGATTCATGGATATTTTTACATAAACAGTAAATATATAAATCATGGCATTGCTTATAAAGCCAAAAACTGGAATAAGATGAAATACCAAATAAGAGGGGACTGGTCAAAAAATTACGGTACAACTGATAAAATATTTTAGTCATTTAAAATATTTTAGAAGACCGTAATGGCCAGAGTCCACGCCTGTTACCAGAGCATCTAAGGAGAAAAGATGTACGACCCTCATTTTTACACTTGGCATTGTGATCGGTGAACCCGATACTCGAGCTCCTTCCCCATAACCTGATCGTCTTCTGGGATTCGAGGGACGCCCCGCCACGGCACTGGCCATCACTGCAGGAGGAAAGATGAAGGAAGCTTCCAGAAAACCAGCTCTGCTGGGTGTGGCACGGGGAGACGAAGGCCTTCTGGAGCCACCCCCGCAGGTCGTGGACCGCTGGGTACGGGACTGACCATCGGGGGCCAACTACTTCCGCCACCTGACCAGAATGATGAGCTATTATTCCAAAATCTGTTTGCTAACTGGAGAGTTCCAACCAGAACAGCCCCTGAATGCCTGGGGAACTTGACCAAGCTTTCCTCTTGGTCCCCCGCCCTTGGAGCTGCTCAAAGGAGACAGGATACACCCCGCTGAGCGATTGCTTCTTTCTGCAGGGGGGCTGGCTGTTCTGTAACGAACAGGTCAGCATCACGCACGCTGACAGTGGCTCTGGCTAAACAGATGCTGAGGGAAATTTCGCTTTTCCCCCCCATGTCGGTCGTAGGCACCTTATTCAATTAACACGGCCGCTAAGCTGCAGACAGCGCCATATAAAAGCCCTTCAGTGGTAGAATACATTTTATTATGTGACAATAGTTGCCAGCACGATTTATTTCCTTTGATGGGATTCTGCTTTTTCCTTGTTAATTTAAATCTGTATTTTCTAGTGCTGAATCCAGGTCCGTGTGAATTTTTAAAACGTTACCATCCATCTTCCCGACCCAGTGGCCACGTATAATGAAGACGGCGCTGCCCGGGCCGCAGTGATGCCTGCTGTCCCTCAAACTGTCGGAGGGCAGCGTCGAGGGAGTGGTGGCCGGTAAGGCAGAGGCAGACTCACGGTTAGAGACAAATGTCACTTTAATTTCCTACCCTCTGCAAAGGTGCATGTGCACATGCACACGCGCACACACGTGCACACGCGCACACACGTGCACACACGCAGCCCAAAGGAACTCACATGAACACACACACACACACACACGCGGCCCAAAGGAACCCTGTGACATGGAATGACAGCTCCTGTTCTGGCTCTCGAGGCTGACCGTCGCATTAAACCACCTTCCAGGGCAGCAGGTTGCAGTGTACACCCCGGGGACCTCTGAGGGATCCTGAGACCCTTTCGGGGGTCCCGTAGGCCGCAACCGTTTTCACGGTAACACTAAGACATCGCCTGCCTTTTTCGCTTTCGTCCTCACGAGCAGACAGAAGAAATTCCCAGAAGCTACATACGACGTGATGCTGTTGTAGCTTATCTATTCTTGTGTTTTACAGTTTTTCATTTTTAACTTCAAATAAGGTAAATACAGATAAACATAACCCAAATAAACAAAAGCTCTTTGTGATCCTTGGTCTTAAGAATCTAAGAGTCCGGGGCCAAAAAGTTTCAGAGCCAATGTCCTAAGACACTGTGTCAGATGTAGCTCTGCAGAAGACGGAGTCACGAGGCTCACGGGACTGGGCTGAGGGGAGCGACGAAAGGAAAAAGGTTGGTCTTATCTATAATCTTAATCAAAGAAAAAGATGCTAATGAAAACACGCTAGTAAATTTTCACAAGTGGAAGAAAGATGAAGGATGAGATTCATTTGTTAAGGCCAGGCTAATAATTATGTTTAAGAATTTCATTCAAGAATAAAGTAATCTAAGACACTTGAGGGTTTTGTTTTTACCTACTGTTCATTTGCCTGAACCCACGCAAAGGGGAACGGCAGGCTATGAAATGTGTGTCCATACACGTAAAGGAAAAAAGTCCAGAGCAGGAATAAAAATATAAAGTGACCCAAGAGATTCATGGGGCCATTCTAGAAAAAAAGAAAGGGAAGGGATAAAATTGTTAAGTCCAGAAGCCCAGGGTTTGGTACTTTTTGTTTAAATACATCTTGACTGAAAAGGCATGGCATGGCGGGAGAGTGACCGCTGTCCACACCGGCAGCCAGTGAACAGGAGTCAGATGTCTCCTCCAGGGCGGATGTCGCGCTGCCTCTGGATCGTGATGCTCCTTGTGCACGAGCCGCCTCTGAGCTCCCCAGCGAGCCTGCGGATGCCTTTCTTGGCGGCAGCGATAAAACCCTTAGCGAATACAACTTGTGTTTGTGAGCTGAAGCAAGCAAGAATGGCGGACTCTGCTAGATGTTTAAACGGCACATTCCCCAAATGAGGAGGGATCGCACGTGTTTATTCACTTTCACTGGTATAAAGAATCGATGATTGAAAATATTTAAAAGCTTGAAAAAGCTCAAATTAAGAGGATGAAATGATATATGTCCTAGAAAGAAACCAAGACTGTGTGAACTGTGGGGCCAGAGACGGCTCTAGACAGTCTCGTGTCACCGAGGTTCTACAAAAACTAATGAGAACAGAGAAAGATAACAAAAATTCAGATTATCTACACGGGTAAATAAATAATGAGCACCCAGGTGAGATGAGGATAATTCACACATCCTGCCTTTTGGCCAATACCCAGTCTAAAAATATATAGCCTCATGAAGAAAATGTCACACAACAAAATAAAAAGAACACTACCTCCGGAAAAAAAAAATTATTTACTGTAGGATGTAGAAAAAGGGTGTCTCCATTAGAATACAGAAATAAAATTCCAAAAAACTGAATTAGTAATATGGTGGTTGAGCTCCCCCAAGATTTTCCAGAATGCAGAAAGACCAGAGAGGACGATGATGCGGGAAAACATGATAAATATGGAGAACACAGACCAACCCAAGCATTTGAGGTGTTAGAGGGAAATCAGAACAATGAAGAGAGGTAACAACTAAAGAAGTGGCGTAAAGACAGACACACAGATCAATGGGACAGCATGGAGAGTCCAAAAATAGACCTACACACATACAATCAATTGATTTTCGATAAAGGTGCCAAGACAATTCAATAAGGAAAGGGTAATCTTTTCAACGAATGATGTTGGAACAACTGGATATGCAAAAAAAAAAATGAAACTTGATGCTTCTCCCACACCGTATATACACACACTTATAAAAAATGGCCCAAGAGATTCACAAATCTCTTGAAAAGAGGAAAGGGAGGGGTAAATTATTAAGTCCAGAAGGCCTAGGGTTTAATACTCTTCATTTAAATGCATCTTGATTTAAGAGGGACAGCAAGGCCTCTTCTAGAAGAAAACACAGGAGAAAATCTTTGTGGCCTTAGGTTTGGCAAAGATTTCTTAAATAGGAACAAAAAAGCACAAAGTATACAAGAAAAAAATCAATGAATTGGACTTCAACATATAAACCGCTTGTTTGGCAAAAGATGCTGTTAAAAAATGAAAAGGCAAGCCATGGACCTGAAGAAAATGTATGCAAAACACATATTCAACTTATAGCTATGATATTTACAGAGCTCTAACAACTTAATAGAAGACAAAAGACCCGATTAAAAAATGGCCAAAAGCTTTAAACAGACACTTCACTAAAAAAAATAAATAAATAAACAAATGGTAAATCAGCTCACAAAGACATGCCCAACATCACAGGTCATCAGGGAAATGAAAACTAAAACCACTATGAGATATTACTAAATATCTTCTAGAACGGCAAAAATTAAACAGATCGACGATATCAATTGCTGACAAGGATGAGAAGCAACTAGAACCTACGCATCGTTTGCGGGCATGTAAAATGGTACCACTTCGGAAAATAGCTTTCGGTTCCTTAAAAAGTTAAACATACCCTAATTGCACAAGCGGGCCATCACACCGCTCAATTTTCACCCAAGAGAAATGAAAGCATGTGTCTATACAAAGATTTGTATGCGAATGCACTGAACAGCTTTATTTGTAATAATAAAAAACCAAAAATTTACAAGCCAAATGTCCAACAACGGGTGACCAGATAACCATGTCGTCTACTACTCAGCAATAAAAAGGGACCAAGCTATTCATACACACAAGATGCACAAATCTCAAGAAAACTAAGCTACGTAAAACAAGCAGGATCGAAAAGAGTTCATGTGGTGTGATTCCATTTATACAAAAGTCTAGAAATTGCAAGCTAATCTATAGGGACAGAAAGCAGATCACTGGTTGCCTGAGGAAGTGGGGGGCTGTATCGCAGTGGAACGCAAACTTTTGGGGTGCTGGATATAGTCATGATCTTGACTGTGGAGACGGTATCGGAGAGGTGTATTTATATATGTCGAAGCTCGTCAAATTAGACTTTAAATATGTGCAGTTTATCGTCCACTGAGTATACCTTAGTAAAGCTGAAAATACTTTCCTAATCTAAAGCAAATAAAAACCGACGTAAAGACTCCAGCAGGGTTCAGAGTGCTCCAGAAAAGGCAGTGAAGAGAGATCCACAGCTAGATGAATCCCGGCAAATACTGATGGCGACTTGGGACTTTTCCTCTGTCCTACTAAATGCCTGGAGACAATGGAGCCACAGAGTTTGGACAGGAAAGAAAGTCATGAGTCAGAAAAGTTTTACTGCTTCAAGTTGTCTTTTACATGTGAAGATGACGACCGAAAAAGATCATTCATGTCCCTTTGTCTGAAAGAACTACAATTACGACATGCTCCAGATGATTCGAAATTAAGACTTCGAGACGGGAATGTGGCGGGACATACGACTGACACCGATTCTTGCCCTCTGGGAATCTAGACTGAGGAAATAACCTGAAATGCAGGAAATGACTTATTGAAGAGAAAAACGGTAACATTAGCTGACATCTTCACAGGCTTGCTTGCCCTTCACAGGCCTCACGCAATCCCCACCCACACCCTACGACGAGGCCCCAAGACCGCCTCTCACTGACAGATG
>NW_006441061.1:2739377-2749119 GCF_000325575.1 Pteropus alecto | reverse complement strand
GGAGGCACAGCTTGGATTTGAACCCTGACGGGGAGAATTACAGAATTCAGCCCTGAATCGTGACGCTCTACTCGAAAACTGGAAATAACATCATAAAATGTCTGATTCGAAATATCAGACGCAAAATGATATTTATAGGTTTTCTGGACGAAATTGAGGGACGGTGCTTACGACGTGATCCTGGGTTAGGAACTCGGGACACGGACCGTGCGGGGATCGCAGGCAGCAGAGACCGGAACCGAGTCCTTGGGGCAGCGTTTATGAGAACGACGTGTCGGAGAAATGCTCGTATAATGAACAAGGAGAAAGAATGAGCCAGACATTTTTATAACAACATGAGCCGATCTCAAAGAACAACAACAAAAAAAAACAAAAACCAAACCAAGTTGCAGAATGACACACAGTACATGAACACGACACAGACACCACACTTCTGTGGTTACACATGGATGTACACGCCGCAGCACGGTAGGGCCCCGGGAGGCAGGGCCAGCTCGCAGTGGCGGCCGTGTGCCGAAGGCAGGGCCGCGAGCAGAAACGGCGCTCACGTATCTGAGATGAGACTGGAATTTTCGCCCCTGCTTTTTCATATTCTGTGTTACCTTCTTCAATGAGAACTTATTTTTCTATTTATCAGGAAAAAAAGAAAAGGGCAAAAGCTAGGAGAAGAAGTCTTCTCGAAGCCGTTGGGAGCGTGAGCAGAGCGAGTGTACGGGAGAGCATCCGGCACAGCCCGCGGTGCCAAAGGGACATCTTGTTTTCTAGATAACGTGTCTGCTGGTGGACAAGGACCAGAGGTAACGTGCAAAGGCAAGTACTGGAGTGGGGCTGGGGGGAGGAACGTGCAAAAGCCACAATAACTGAGTTAAGGTGGTCGGGAGGAGAAAGAAGAGCAAATGGCTAAATGAAATTCCACTTTATTCCCGCAAAACACCGTGGGGAAGAAGTCATCTGTGACGCACAGCTTCTGTGCCAGGTGTAGGGACGTGCTTAATGAATGCCATTTAATGAAGAAAAAGGCTCTTATAAAACACCTGGCACAAGCAGGGTGAGGGAGTCACAGGAAAGGGGGCCTCTGCCGCACCTGCTGGCATTTTAATAAGCACCTTCTCCAGCACCAGCTCTCCCAGGCTGGTCACCGGTGTCAGAACGAGGTCCCTGACCACTGCCCACACTCACTGACAGTTTAGGGAAGATTATTTCTTAAGGACCATATGCTGAGGTATCGGATTGCCCTGGAAGGCAATTAAAAGGAACTGTTTTCCACCGGAAGGGCCCGGCGGGCACCGGCACCCCGGTCCTCACGGCCTGCACAGCCAAGGTCTCCTGCTTCGGGTCCCTGGGCTTCCAAACTGAGGTTCTGAGTCAGGATCCAGATCTTGGGGGGTGTAAGAAAATCTTGCGATTTTTTTTCTTATAACTTGGTTCTACTAAAACAGAAACTCAGTGATTTTAAGAACTCCGGGCCCTAAAATACTTTTAGGTGTGGCGATTTTTCCTTTCTCATTGATTTTGGAGACAACCACAGAAAGAAATCGCCATGTGCAAACTTTGCTATCACTTCTCATGGTCTTAGGAGATTTTCTTTGATCTCTTTTGTCATCGACACTAACAAAGTCAAGTGAGGTTCTGTAAAGCCTAAAACAGACCAATTTCCCCTACGATGATAGTCATTAGCTCATACACTTTCTATGCCTGGACCCGAAGCTTAATTCCAAGTGTTTCCAACGAAACGATGCCCTTTGAGGGGAGACAGACCGTGGTGTCGACAGGCACGCAAGGCTGCTGTAATTAGATGTTGTGATTGGTTCAGTCCACCAGTTTTTAATTGAGCTCCTGCTGAGACAGTTTAAAAAAAAAACAAATGATAAATGCATATCGTCAAAGGAAAGAAGCCAACCTAAAAAGGCTACAGACGGTATGATTTCAATTCTGAATGGAAGAGGCAAGACTGTGGAGATGTTAACAAGATCCGCGGTTGCCACAGGGGACCGGAGAAGACAGACAGAGCTCAGAGCACTTTCAGGGCAGTGAAAATACTCTTTACGATATCGTAACGATGGACATTTATCCAGACCCACAGAATGTATAACGCCAAGAGCGAACCCTAAGGGAGATCTGGACTTTGGGTGATTATGACGTGTCATCCATTAAAAAGGAAAAAAAAGGTATAATTCTAGTGGGGTTGTTGATCATGGGAAAGGCTATGCCCAGGGGGTATCTGGGAAATCTCTCTACCTTCCCCTCAATTTTGTGGTAAACCTAAAATTGCTCTGAAAGAATAAAGTCTTAAAAAAAAAAATGAGACTCAGATCTTTCCCCTCCAGGAATTTATCTACGAGTACGTTGAAACAAATGCACGAACCCCCTATTGTCATACAGAAGCTCTAAATATTAGAAGACGTGCAAAAAAAGGACTATAAGGTTTTATGCTTCGATTTTATTTTTATTTTTATTTTTTTTATTATTATTATTATTATTTTTGGTGAGGAAACCGTTGGTTGACCTCACAGATTGCAATGCAAGGACCTTGTCAGCTTACAATCCCTTATTTTTTTTATTTTTTATACCTACAGCACCTGGTCTTCCATCATAAGTACTAACCAGGCCTGACCCTGCTTAGCTTCCGAGATCAGACGGGATTGGGCGTGTTCAGGGTGGCATGGCAGTAGACATATACTTCAATTTTAAAGCCATGGTATAAAACAAAAAAAAAACAACTAACATCTGTTGAGCAGCTAGCATGCATCAGGGAGTCCGCTGGGCCCTGTAAAGTGTCCAGGGACCTGGGAGCTATGGCCCCACCTGCGAAGAAGAATACAGTGGCAGACAAAAGGCCTGAGCAACGAAATGTAATTCAAGCGTCCAGACAGACCTGAGAGATGTCACAAAGTAAGACGCAGGCAACCACGGCTTTTGGAGTCCGGGAAGTGGGCGATAACCTCTGACTCGGATGGTCGCGAGTGGCTTTCTGGAGGAAGGGGCACTGAGGGCTTTGTTCCTGTGACCGTCTGTGACGGTCACCACGTACTGAGCACTTGCGCTATTCTTCGTGTGTCACATTCACCTCTAATCTTCCCAGCCCAGCAAGGTAAGTTTTATTCTTTAGGTGGGAGAAAGGAGGTTCAGAGAGGTAAAGGAACGTGCCCGAGGTCACACAGCTCAAGAAAGTGGCTGAGCCAGGACACGAGGTGACGCTTTCTCCACTATGCCATGTTGCTTTGCTGAGACAATGCAAGCACAAAGTAAGTACAAATACAGACTTGTCCAATTTCCATTCAAGCAACCCATTTGCCGTGATCGATATAACTTCAAGCTACTAACTTGGCTGTATGATGAGTTTTCCTCATGGACAACAGAGACTCAGACACACACCCCGAACACACCACTCTGCACTGGACGAGGGGGAAAAAAAAAAAAAAAGCTGCCACCAGAAGACTGAGGAACTCACGACTCCAAACTCTGCAAGTTGCACAACGCAGAGCTTTAAAGTACGTGCGGCTCGACAGCATATGGCAAATCAATTACTAGTTTAAATCTTAAAACGAAAACATGGCAAGTGTGGTGCAGAAATAATCAAGAACAACCGCCCGGTTTAGATTACAGTGAGCCACTAGAGTTTTGAATACAATTAATCATCATTCCAGGCAATGGGAAGCCATATTGACACTTATTCCTAATTTGAATATTTAATTAGGGTGAAGTTCTTCATCAAATTATCGCAGAACTGGGAGAAAGCCTGGAAGACTTATACAATTACTATCTTAACCCCTTATCGGCTGCTCGCGTGTGAGCTCGGTGCTTCTTGGCCCCACTCAGCAGGGGAGAAGGCCTGCGCCCACAGGCGGATCTGTGAGGACGTGGAGGGGGCTTCTGGTGACTGAAGCTACCGCTGGGGCAGAAAAGAGCTGAATGGTGGCAACAGAAAGGTCTGAGGGGATGAAGGGCCTGCGCCCTGACTGCATCCTGACGTGAACTCGGACAGACGCAGAGTGCCCACTGTGTGCCCGTACGGAACTTTCATACACTCCCCCACCTCGTCCTCATAAAAACCCCACAAAGAAAGTATTCTCATTCCCATTTCACACAAGAGGAAACCGAGGCTCAAAGGAGTGATACAACTCGCTCGAGGTCACACTGCCTGGCAACGGGGTAGAAAGGTGGCCAAGTTACCCACCACGCACACGTGACGCGTACTCGCCAAAACTAACGAAAAAGAGAACAGTTAGAGGTCAACAAAAATACATCCAAAGCGATATTTTGGATAGTCTGCATTGTGCAAAAAATTGGGGAGCGACCCAGGCCCAGGCCCCTCAGCCAGCATTCTAAACCTTCACTCTTAGATTCGAGATGCAGCACTGAGCTCCCCACGCTGGTGTCACACGATGCTGTGGCCAGCAGCCCAGGGGAAGCGGGTGAGGTGAGAGGCCGCACAGCTCAGGAATACGGCCTCGTGTGGTCAGCTCGAGACGAGGCGCAACTGTCTGGGCCCTGGCAGAGGCGGACACTACGAACGCCACCGGTGTCCGAAAGTCAGTGACGGGACAAGAAAATGTGAATCTTTTTCTTCTTTCCAAACGGTAAAAGCTCAATAATAGCCTTTATTGAACATATCAGTTTCGACCAGAGATAACATTTCCTTAAAGTCCTCTTTTTCGCGATACGACTTTAAAGACTTTTATTGACATTTCACAGACGCCATGTGATTCCACGCGACCAAAAATAACACATTTTCCCACGCGGTCTCCCCCGAGGCCCCCAGCACAAGACCGGAGGCTGACTTCACACACTGCCCTTGGCCATGGTAGGTCCGAAGGTCTTTCCGCTCCGGGACCCCACCGAGATGCTGAGAATGCCACACATCCCGAGTTTCAGATTAGACATTTTCTCTTAAACCCTTGAGACGGGTTCAATTAGCGTCTCGTGGAAATCATAAAAGCTCCTTTTGCAGTGGCCACTTTTAGCAAGAAGCCGATCGACGGGCAGAAGGAGAGAGGGGCCCATGCCGCCTCGGCACGCGGCCCCCTGCCTGGGCCGGGCTGGCGGCGGGAGGCCCGGGATCCGTCAGCCCTGCTCCGAGTGCGCGTGTTGTGGGAGCAAATGGCGTCGGGAACTTTGAAACTTTCCTTTGTATATTACATTAATCCATATAAGAAAATCTCTTTTAATGAGGAGTGATGTAGTTACAAACTCTCCAGAGCCATAATTAGAGCAAACTAATTGAAGTTGTGTTTTGACACACTTTCCAAATTCACGGGTGCCGGATGACATATTCACAACACTGCCGCCGCACCGCCATGGCGACGGCAAAATCATTAGGCTAATAACACTTATTTGCATTCTTATCATGCCGGCAGCTCTCCCTTAAATACTGTTTCTACTATTGCTCCTTTGCCGTAAGTTTCCACTGAAAGATATTAACAGTAATTATTAGTACTTTAGTGGAATTTTAATGTTAAAGAATAACAACGTGCATTAACATATACACTGAATGCCAATTCTTTTCCTTCACCACCACTGCAAGGTTTGGGGGTTCTTCCTCAGAGCCGCCCGCCCCCCACCAACTGAGGGTGATTACGGGATTTCAGCTTCATTTGGGACAACTTCTCAGAACTCACACCCAGTGGGATCTGAAGTCGGGGTTTCTGAACTATTCTGTTTCAAATGTTTTGGTGAGAAAAATTCTCTCTCTCTCTTTTTTTAAGTACATTAAAATGAAATAGTTAAGGAGAAATTTTTTCCAAGCAGTTAAAAAAAAAAAAAATCAACAATTTACAACACGGCCTGTGGTAGTAACACTGATGGATTCCAGAGGACACGCTTTAACCCCTCTGTTGCTGCCCTCTCGGTGATTAAAGACAGACTTGGAACAACTCGACTGTGCGGCCGGCCAGCGGGGGTGGGGTGGCCCGGATCTGTCAGTGTGGGGGCCCCGTCTGCCACCAACAAGGCCAATTTTTTGGATGCTTAACTCAGACACTCACACAGGCACTGGAAGACTCGACAGTTCTAAATAATGGTTATTAATGACTCCCTCCTCCAAAGTGACAAATTACTTCTGAAATTTAGAACCGAAGAGGTATGAAGAGTGAATAGAACATGACAGAACATGCCAGCGGGCGCGGAATCCCCGCTCTCTGCAGAAGGGCGGGGCCCCGGAAAACAGTTAAGGTCAAGGTGGCGACCGCAGCTGTTCCTACCCCGGGCAGCTGGCTCATGCTGGTGACCGAGGGCAGTAAAAATGCCTCTTGTCTCCCCTCACCATAGAGAGCGTAACATGCTAGCTGCACAGGAACGGGTGGCCAGACCTCTCCCCGTCACTTCCAGGGTCCCTCGGTGGCGTCTCGGGGTTGGGCCTGACAGCCGCGGAGATTCCGGGCTTCCATAAATATCTTGGGATCTAGAAACGCAGCCACCACATCGCCTCCCACTCTCAATTCAAAAGAAAATGAGGGCCAAAGACGGCACCGTCTCCACTTAAAATGTGCACTTGTGCAGAATTCAAACTATTCAAATACATATTTCGGGATGGATGTCTCATCTCAACCCAGGAAGATTTAACTGAGTGAAGAAAACGTTTCCTCAGAAAAACGACAAGGGTTGTACTCCTTTAAGGCCTGGGAGTTTTTGGTTTCTTAAATTACCATCCTGTACCAATCTGCTATTTTTCAAGTCACTGATTACTTAAAAAAAAAAGGAAACTAACTTTCATAGCTGCAGCAACACTCCAAATCATGGCATTTATTCACTACATTTAAGTTTTATTACGCTTGAACCCTACCATGCCAAAACACCTACCTCCCATATAAAAGAAATGAAGAAAAAAGCCAGGTCTGGGGCCGCGGGCACCGCGCTTCCATTCCAGATGATCTAGTCTGATCTTATAAACTGAAATATTTAAAGAGTCTCTAAACCTCACTGACCCTACTTTTAAAAAACAAGGAACATATGGGCACAGCTAGCTTTTCATCTTCTTCCAGCCTACTAAAATATTCGCTTTTCCAAAATTCAAGAGGAGCGAGGCTGCCAGACTCAGATTCATAAAAGGCTGCGTGAGGGTGCAGGGCAGGCAGGGAAGGGGCCCGGCTGAGAGGGACAGTCCCTAACAAAGAACCCAGGCGACACTCTCCTCCGCCTTGCCCAACCTCAGAAGCTACGGAAACCACGTGCTTACAAAGTGAAGCGGTGGCTGATAAGGACGTGGAACGTGGGTGTGGAGTCCAGGTCTGGACTAGCTGTGTTTGGTCCGGGTGGTACCCAGTGGCTGCAGGACAGGCTCGGGTAGAGAGTCCCCCGAATTTAGGAAGCCCGGAGGCTCCTCGAAGGCGGAGGAGGACACGGTGGTGGGACCTGGGCTCCAGTCCTGGCTGCCCCAAATCCTGATGCTCTTCCCTGGGCAACCTAAGTCCCCGTCTCTCGGGCTTCGGTTTCCTCATTTGTTAAAATGAGGAAATTGTGATTCGCCTTGCCCCATGGTCATAAAGATGAAAATAACCTACACGCAATGTTTACGTGTTGCCTGGCGCAAGACGCTCAGAAAACTGTAGCTGAAATGATAATGACGATGATGATCATTGTATTTATTCTAATAATAGTTATTAATATTATTATTCAACTGGAAACAAAACATCTGCTGCTCAAGAATATTCAAGTTCAGTGCTGCCCTCCCCGCGGGTACAAGCCCTGCCCCAAACAAATTCAAAGGGCCTTTTAAAAGTTAGTGCAAGCAAACGATTTTGTTTAAATACCCAAATTAATAATTGAAACGGTGCCTTGAACTAAAACAGCACGGGGCGGGGGGTGGTAAAAATCCCGGGAAATATCGCTTGTTTAACACCCATTTCACTTTGTTTGGCGGCTAGATTTACACCAAGAGACCCAGGTGAAATATTCCATCGAGCCACCTGCAAATAGACTGTCAGCTTCCACTCTGATAAAAGGTAAAACATCCTCCTCTAAATGGTCTGGTTCACAAAACCGACCCTAAAGTGAACTGATAAATCTGCTCTGACACACACAGAACTATTTTCATAATCCTGAAAAAGGCCCTTCTCCAAACCCCTGAGCTTAAGCCAGCCGCACAAAGAGCTCTCACACACTCGAGAGCCAGACGTGGGAGGAAATCACTTCACATTTATAACCCTGCTTTCCGGGACAGCGACAACGAGAGGCACGTGTAACCACCACCAGAACCACCGGGAGAGAGAAGACACTCACGAAGTCACAAAAATCACAAAGACAACACACTTACAAGCAGCAAATACCCTGTCGAGATCTGATGGGTGAGGGTGAAAAGCCAAGGCCGGCTCGGAGGTGGGAGCCGTATTGACGAATAGTCAATTCTTCATTAAATAGAAGCTCTGACTCCCCAAGAAGCCGCATTAAAAATTAATATCAAAAAGTGTACTGCTCAGCCTAAACTCATCATTCATCTCTAACAATACCAAACTGCATTCTAATGAAATTTCGCCTTCAAAATTACTCTGACACCAAAACCAAGTTTGATACTGTGACAAAAGCAGTCACAGCTCTGCGGCACAAGCGTTTTAAAGATACTCGGACAACCTTACTCTGTAGGTCTCTTCCACACCACTCCCCGCATCACCAGAATAAATCGAACCGCTTGCACCCTGGCTTAACCGTGGCTCTGAAGCCATCTGAGGGGACCCGTGATGCTGGGACCCTGTCGTGTATGGCCTGCACATGTTTTCCTTGGTCATCATCTAAGGCTCAAGTGGCCTGGACCCCAGCCAACGGCTGCAAGGCTCCCTAAGAGTGGGAATGCAGGCTGCTTCGGGGACTTCCGACCAGGGGAGCCCGTGGGAGACAATGAGCTCCCCACCCCCTCCATGCCCAGGCTCTGGGACGCCCTTGGGTCCCAGCTGCTGGACAGAAGCCTGAAGAAGCTGCATGGGACGACGGCGGGGATACCTGGGCGGCTGCACCCCAAGCACCAGCCCCTTGAGGCACGTGCTCAGCTTTCAATAAAATGATTCACAACCAGTGACAACCCTGTGACCACGGGAACAGTCTGCAAGCCAAAGCTGGCTTGGGCTCAAATCCTAGCTCTGACACTTAGCTGTGTGACCCTGGGAAAGGGTTTCAACCTCCTTGATCTCGGTGTCCTCATCTTAAAATGGAGGCGATAACGGTACCCGACTCACAGAGCTGTTACTAGGATTAAGTGAGTTATTATTTGTAAAGCACTTGGGATGGTGCCTGGCACCTGGGTAATATAAGTCTCCGCTGGATGGCTGGATGAGTAGACAAACAGATGAAAAGAGAGATGGATCAATATATGATACCTGGTCCTATGTATCTAAAACAGCTCACTTTATACATTCGATAAAAATTTTCTGAATTCAAAGGTCCCAGTTTGGGGCGACATTTTTCACTGAGTGTTTACTATGAGTATCGGATGAGATGACACAGTCGAAAGTACTTGCTAAATTTCAATGCACAGTGATGCAATACTATCATCGTTACTTCTGCGTGACCAGCCTTTTCTGAGGCTTTAAAGGGGAAAAAGGAATCTGAGAACCCCTGTCATCAATAAGCCAGCCAATCTAGTCATAAGGCCACCCATAAACGCAGGCAGCAATGACAGGAACGTGAAGTGCCACACGGTCCGGTGCGGGCAGCCGGAGGAGAGGAAGTGTGAAAGCAACAGGGGCCAGGCTTTCTAGGGGAGGCGAGGGCTGCGGCGGGCCTAGAGGGGGGACAGGACAGGCCCGCCTTCTGG
>NW_006441061.1:2714764-2739367 GCF_000325575.1 Pteropus alecto | reverse complement strand
CTCTCTGAGAAGGGCAGGGCCGGCACGAGGCTCGGCTCACAGCAATGGCTGGGGCAAGGAACCTCGGGAACCATGCGAAGATGCGCCTGGTGAGCGCGAGATGTCGTGGGAGACGCGTCCGTTCACAGGGAGCCAGGGGCGGGCGGTTCCGCACAGACGAAGGGCAAGTACACGTTTGAGAAGCCCAGCGGGATGGCAGACAACCCAGGATTTCGAAGTTACAGGCCAAGGATGTCAATGTGGGCTAGTGAAGTAACACCTGAGCCCAGGAAGCCCAGCCTCTCATCTAACCGACTTCGTGCTCCGGTCCCACCCGTCCCGAGGGTTCTTCTCCGAGACACCCCTGGCTGCCGGTACTTTTGTCTGGAGCGTGTGGGACGCTGCGCCCGCAGAGTGAGGATAATGCGAACGCACGCGGCCAACACGTGTGCTCCCCGTGCAAAAAGTAAAAATCTGCATTTTAGTCTTCATCTTAAAAGGTGTGTCACATCAAGGACGGACGTGAAAATGTGTGGCCTATCTTCAGAGTCAAACAGAGAAACAAAAATGTGCGTGTGGTTTTAGTGGGAAGGCAAAAAAGTCTAATGATTTCACGTAGAGCCAGACACCCGGTTATGCCCGGACGTGCCCCAGAGACGGGCGCGTTTCGGCAGGCCCCCCTCCGTCAGAGGCTCCAGGGCAGAGCACCCCCTCTCCCCGCCTCGTCTACCCCCAAACCATTTCTTGCTACTACGCGAGTGGAGTCCAAATTCAAGTCTTGATTCGTTTGCTATTGGGAAGCGAGGAAAGAATCACTGGGGTCAACCCTCGGCCTGGCCGCCTCATCGCAGCCTGATGCAGGACACACGCAGCCCTTCTCGTAAACGATGCACCTTATATAAAAACACGCTTTCAATTCTAAAACATAAATCCCTCCAATCCTCTGGGCTGAGCCCTCTCCTGTGAAACCTGTAAAAGAGGAGAAACTTCTGGGCCTCCTCATAGGCAAATGCCACCCACGCCAAGCTTTCCGCCCCTCGGATGGGTGGCAAACTTCTCAACAGCACAAGGTGAACTCGGCCTCCCTGACCTCTGCAATTCTGGGCCTGTGGTTTGAGTCCTGTCATCTGTGGTACAAAAACCATCTTATGATTGAGCACTGACAGAGGCGGCCTGGAGATCTGGGGCTGTCAGCTTGGACAACAGGACTCTCGCCCGAGAGCTAAGGCTCTGTCCTTGTTGCTGGCTTATTCTGCGGGTTGGTCAAGGAGCAGAGTTGATCCCATATTGTAGGAAGGTGGGGTCGGCGAGGCCAGGACAGAGCGCGGCAGCTCGTGGGCTTGTGACAATGGAGTGACAGGGACGAGCCTGGGTGCGCATGGCCTGAATTCTAGATCACCGCAGCCCGATTTTTTTCTCTCCTTTAGGATGAGCCATTAACCTTTTCGATGACAGCCCTGGGATCGGAGTGACGGAACGATTTTTGAGGTCAGCAAGGATCTATGTTCTCAAAACCTGACATCAACATGCAAAAGTTGTGACTGAATCCCGGTGTCCCTGAGAGGAAGACTAAACGCAGGTGACAGATCTTCTGCAATCAAAATGCCCCATTTCCCAGAGTATCTGTCACAGATTGATAACATCCATGCAAAAAGTTAAGTACAATTATGTCTGTCACTAAGAAACATACTTGGGAACCTGTGACTGACATCTCGCTGGAAGCTGACAAATCACCGGAAGATTGCTGGAACAACTCAGAGCAGCGCCGTGCTCCCTCCAAGGAAGGCCCGGCCCGAGGGACTCCTGGGACAGGCTCCAAGGAAGCGGCACCTCGCCGGCCGCGGCTGCAGGGCAGGACTCCGTGGCTGGGAAAGGAGCACTGTGCTCTGTCGCTCTGGGAGGGAAGATGCCACTCTCCCAGGGGAGGGACAGTGTCAGTGGAGGGTCACGGGACGTGCCCTTGGCCTAAGGTCTGTGCAGAGCAGAGTCTGGGCGCAGCTTCTCTGTCAGGACCACGGTGCACAAGGCTCAGCCCCCCAGGCCGACGGGCAGGGCAGAGTGGAGCTACTGGAAGCACATGTTCCACATTTTCTAAGACAGCCCAGGCCCCATGTTTGCATAAACCTGAGATGTCCCAGAAATTCCAGGACTCTGCAGTCCAGACCGCTCATTTCAGATGGACTCTGAAAAAGACCCAAAATTCTTGTCGACAGCTGGTACCTGCCAACGCTGGACGGGGACACGGGGCACCAGCACTGCCGAGGGCCTCCTGTGTCCCAGGCAGGGCGCGGCAGCAGCCACTTCGCAGCCATCCAAGCCCTGCCTGACGTCCGAACTGGTTAGCGAGAAGGTGACGGTGACACGTCAGGGCATGGGGAAGCACTGAGAGCCCCGTGAGCAGAGCTCAGGGACAAACGCCCACGGCTCTGTGCCCTCCCCACCCACCAGAGCTCCCTGCAGTCACCGCTGGCAGGGTGTCTGCTGCCCTAACGTGCAGGTCTGCTGAATCTGGACTTGCGACGGTGGGGACAGAGAATGAGACAGGTTTCTTAAGTGAGGCTTAGGAAGAACCACTGAAGGTCTGAAAAACCCAGACGCTGTTTGAACATTGCCAGCAGTGTGACAACACCACGCGTGGCATTTTCACTTTGGGAAAGTTCTCTTTATCCATTCTTCAAAACATTCGGCCCAAGTCTACCTCCTTCTACTTCAGTCCACCTCGTCTCATTTTGCCTTGCGGGGCTCCCGACGATCCATCCCCACCTGGAAACACTCCTGCATATTGACCATTTAAACCTCCTACATATTTAAACCTCCTACATATTGACCGTGTAAACACCTGAAGCCAGCTGCTGTGTCTCAGGTCAAAACTCAGCGATCTCTCATACTCAAATTCCACACGTGGTCAGGTAACTTCTACAGGTGGTGCCTGGCAGTGGACACGACTCTCCCCACAGACCTGACAGGCGTGGGACACCATGTCACGAGATGTGCCCTGCTGCGCACACCACTGCATCCCGCACACCTGAGCTCGTGCCCGGCGGGGTCCTTTCACACAAAGCACTGCTCAGGCCGGTCTCCTCAGTTTGGCTCCTGTGCGATTGATTCCTGAACCTCAGGAGGCCCTGTCCACTCCACCATCACCTTTCATCTCCCGGCTCCAGCAGGGTGTGCAGCTGCAGGGGAGACGTGGAGTATCGATTCTGTCACTCGGCACATCAGCTCTCCCTAATGACTCTGTGTCATCTGCAGATTTGATAAGCACGCTTCTGATGTCTTTATCAAGCCACCGGTTCCGCCACGCAGCACGCCAGGGGCGGCGGCTCGGCAGGGGCCCCCTCTCGGGATTTTCGCCCACCCGCCAGGGCTACCGGCACGCCATCAGTTGTGAATCCGCCTGCCTCCCGGAACTTTTCCAGGCTCGGTCCCAGCAGAATCACCTGTGAGGCCCAGTATGTGAGAGGTGAGTGTGGGGGCTGCTCTGGGTGAAGCAGGAAGGTGCCGCTTCTATCTGCCCTCTGCCCCCTTGGCAGTGGCCCGGAAGAGGATCGGAGAAGCCTGCGCCAGGCTGAGGCCAGCTGGGAAGAGAGAGGGGAGACAGGACTGTGCCTCATTCCCAGGCCTGCCCCACCCTGCTGACCAACATGCATGAAGCAGATGGGCAGAGGACGGAGCAGCACCGATGCCCGGACAGAAGCCCACGGCTCTAAGCTCCCGGAAGAAGTGGCATGCCCCTCTGCACTTGGAAAGTTCAAGAAATGTGCAGAGGTGTTTGTGTGCAAGATCGAGTTTCACTGAATGAGGAAGAGGCGCTCCACCGAGACACCTTATCCTGCCTGTGACACAAACGCCACCTAACACTGCGTGGAATTCACCAGATACAGCGCAGGGGAAGCCCTGGTCCCTCCAGGCCTGCCCATTCTGAAGGGACAGCTCCGGCTCCGACCCCATGACTAAGCACTCTGCGGCAACAGGAAGGCAAGGGACAGGAAGCTCCTGGGGCTGTACCTGCCTCTGCAGAGAGAAGGCAGTTCTGCTTGGACCAGGAGGTCATCAGGTGAGGACCTATCATCTCTGAAAAGGTCCTTCGACTGCTCCTTGTGTCTGAAATAAGCAGGGGACCACAGCTCTCCAAAAAAATGGCAGGAAATTCTTTGAAATGTGAGCGACGACATAAGAAATGGAGGCCGAGCACATGATTTTAGCTTTTGAGACAAAGACTCGAGCTCAAGAAGGCAATAAAGGCTGCTATCACTTGCTCCCTCAGTTCCAGTCCCCCCAAGGGATTTGCTGGGCAGAGGGCCTGCTGTCCATGGCTCAGGAACCCTCGGGTGGGTCCTCCCTGCCGCTGCTCCAAATCTGGCCAGTAGAGGGCGCTGCATCACCACACTCTCGCTCTAGCCTTGGCTTTGCAACTTGATCCTTGCGTCCACACAAAGACCGCTCTTGAAGAAGCGTTTCTTATGCTTGGGGTTTCATACTACATGAGAAAGCAGCAGCAAAACACAAACTTGCAACAATATGATATCACCTATGTAAAAAGTACACAGAAAAATGACGTGAAGGAAACATAACCAAGGTCACGTGCCTTCTTCGCCCACTGGAAATGGAATTTGCGTTTTCATATTTTCTATACTCTCTCAATTTTCTACGAGCTTGTGTTACTCTCGTAATCACAAGAAGCTCCAGGAGCGCTCAAGGGCTCGGGAGTCGTGGGGCGGGGGGAAGGCAGAAGGAGCTGGTAACCTGGTGGAGAAGCCTTTTTGCAAAACCGAATACATGCCTGGATCTGGGCTGAGCACTGGAAAATAAAAGTCTCTGTCCTCAAGGAGTTCACAACAATGACCACAACACAAAGTGAAGGCGTAACAGCAGAGGAGCACTCAGAGGAAAGAGCCCGGCACAAGCCCGGCCCCGCCGAGTTCCTGGAAGGCTTCCCGCAGGAGGAGGCACTTGAACTGCTATTTGAGGCAGGAATGTGAGACACACCCAAACGCACGGGTGTCCACGCGAGCAAAGACACTGAAGCATCAAACAGGAAGGGAAGAGACCACCAGTTCGTCTTAAAGCTTGAGGCTCGGGGATGGGAGAGAAGACCAGAAGTCACGGGAGCCTTCAGCTCACAGGGCCACCGCAGAGCCCCACACTGGGGACGCGAGCGTCACCCATGGCTCACCGCCCGAGGGAAAGCTGTCAGACTCCTCTGCTGGCGAGACACAGAGACATGCAGCCTCAGGGAACAAAGCCATGTACTCATCATTTCATAAATCTTCGATGGAAAATCTGAATAAATAACCGGCAATTCATTTTTTTTTTTTTTTTTTAAATCGAGATACTGGATAAGAGAATAACACAAAAACCAAAGACACAAAAACCCTGACGGATCAGACTCACATAGGTGTGCGTGCCACCTGTAAATTACGGCGCAGCGATAGAGGAGAGTTTGGGGTAGACAGGTGATTTTTACCGGGAAGCATTAATATAACGTTCAATTATCCTACTGCATCCTGGCTGACTTAACTCAGCCAAATTAGAATACATTTTATATTGACTATTTTGACATTTTTTTATTTGGCAAGTAAAACAAAACCGATCCAATTTCCTTGCAGCCATTGTAAACTATAAACTGTGCGAGAGGTTATAAAATACATAAGCCTCATAAACACGTTGTTCTGATGCTCTACCTCCAGTTCTGCCCGGCGCCCGGCGCCTGTGCTCCTGGGCCCTCTTGCTGCAGCTGCTGGTGACCGTCCTCCCGCGGACGGGTGGGCTTCTGGAGAGAGCACTCCCCTGCCCGCACGGGAAGGACCGGCGTTCTTCCTCCACGGCAAGGCGAAACCTGCCCCGAGGTCCTGCGGGTTCCTAGGCCCTTCCCGCCCATATGCTGTCAACGGGGAGCAGCTGCAACTACTCCAGGGTGATGGGCCTGAGGTAACCTCAGCACAGGTGAGAGGGATGGCAGCTGTGACGGTGCTTTGGGCAGTGAGAAAGGAACGGGCAAGTGCTGACCCGAGCTGGGACTCCTAAGCCAAACGGACGCTCAGCGGCTCGACCTGCCGCTCCGGGGAGCTCATTAGCTAGTCATTATCTTCTCATACCAAAGAGAACCGGAAAACTGCTTCTGAAGTTTCAGGCGACTCCAGGGCTAGTTAAGTCTAGGAGCCTCTCTCAGTCTGTGAAACTGTCCCGAGAAAGCCCGGACTGCGTTCACGGGGGACGTTCTTCCGGGGGAGGTGGACGCGCAGCCAGAGCAGGGCCGAGAGCTGGCGGCCACACCACCCTCTCCCCGCACCCCCGGGGGCAAGGTGTGGGTCGTGGGGGCCCGGAGGGGGAGCCCACCGGTGACGAGCCTGTCCTGTTGCTGACAGTGCTCACCTCCGTTCGCCCACGCGGAAGCTTTCAGGTCCATTCTCATGGATGCTACCTCAGTCCCCAAGTGATGCCGCCTCGCCGTGTTTACTTGTTTTATTTACTTTTGTCATCCCTTTCTCAGACTTGATCCATCACTGCCGTTTGTCCCTCGTCCTCTAGTAATTTACTGGGGACGCAGAGGCTTTTTCTTTGACAGGCTCCTTTTTCTCAGGTGCTTCTTGCAAGAAGCGTAGAGGCCCCCATCCCCACCCCCATCCCCTCCGTTACAACAGGCACCAGCCGCAGGGCGACCTCTGTACTTCCTCGCGTTTCTTTATGGAAACAATTATTAACACTAACATCCCCTGAAAAACTGCGCGCTAGTCTCCCATACAGAAAGAAACTGCTCAATTCTTAGCTCATGGGAGAAAAGAAACAACATGAAAATGAACATAATTACTTAGCAACCCTCTTGTGTTTCAAAGTTGCGTTTCAAAGGTTTCAAAGGAGTCGCTCGCTGGCCAAGGCAGAGGAGGAACCTCCCTTCCCACGGCCACTGTTCCCAACTGTGTGGCTACAAATGTGTCTGTGTGTAGCTACAAGCTCGCTAGAAGAGCAAGCCAATTTAGAGTTGCATGTTCTATTTTAAGAGGCTTCAGAATATGTACAAAATAGAATACAGAATGGCCCTAACATTCAAGTAATGCAAAGATTTCGAACTGGGTTTTAAAAATCAGAGGCATACTGCTTCTGCACCATGTCAGCAGAGTCTAAGTGGCGGTGCTCTAGAAGGTTGTTCTGTGGGACTCAAGACCACACGGCTGTAACATGCACAGCAGCACGAGATGCCACTGACAAGCCTCACCTGGGAAGGCTGGGGGCCGGGGTGGAGGCGGATGATGACTGGGAAGGCGTTGTGGGTTGAGAGGAGTCATGATTTCTTGGGACTCTGCCCATTCGGTACCAGATCCCCATGCTGTTCAGTTCCCTTTAGGAGAAAAGAGAAATCTTCATGGCACTGTTTAGCACGAAGAAGCATTTACCCGAGTGACAAAGCAAACCGACTCCTTCGGAAGAATCATAGCCCCAAACACTAGGGAGTCGATCCTCTTCCACGGGATCAGTTCTGTCACCTCTCTCTGTGCTCTGGGTACCACAGCTCAGAGCCAAGTGTGAGGGCAACTGTCCCCATTAGGCAGGCCCTTCTGACATGGCCACCTCCTCCACCCACCCTGGAGCTTCTCTTCCTGCTACACTCTAGACGTTTTCCTTGGTTCTCGGTCTTTAAAATTGTTTTTATCTTGCCATTTAATTGTAGGTGTTCATGTGACAACTCACTTCAAGTCCTTTGTATGGTTTGGGTGAGACAGAGCAGTGCTTTTTGACTATGAGGAGAATTAGCCCCACCTGCTCTGGGACATGCCCCAACTTCTGGATAAAGCTCCTTACTGCCGAGATGTCACCTGTAGTTGGCCTCATTCTCTGAGTCAGCTTGGGGAGACATCTTCAAACCACGAAGCATGTGCCTCGTGAACCGCCGCAATGAAGGGTGGACACAAAAGGGCCTGACAGACTTGCTAGGCCCGCCCACCGCAGCCCGGCTGCACACCACACGGCACAAGCGTTTATGAGACAGGTTTGCTCTTAGGAATTGTACTGAGATCGTTTTAGCCACATCCAATTTACAACTTCTCAACTGCCCCACAGAACTGCATCTTGGGATGGAGAGGGATGTCATCTGTTCAAAAAACGAGAGCAGACTTATTCAGTGGATTCTTCTAGCAGCTTCTCTGTCCACCCAGGGATGATTCTAAACCATAATTCTGTCTCATTAGATAGACGGCTGATTCTCATCGGCTGCACTGACTTCGCCATGTCTCGGCTGAGGCTACACGTGCAGCCTTCGAGGAGATGTTCCCTGTCTGGGGTGTCTGTCTCCCCTGGCTGACAACCCAACCCTTGCAAAGTAACACGTGGAACTGTGCTCATTTTTTTTTTTTTTTTTTAGAAAAAGTGACTTAGAGTTCTGAACTGAATTCTCTTTCTTTACTTAAAAACAACACTGGAATTGTCTGGCTCTGGAAAAGAATTTTTGCCCCAAGATGAAACAAGACTTTAGCAATCTTTTCAAAATGATATAAAGGAAGATCTTAGTTTTGATTATCAAGACATATTTGGTAAGAATCTATTCTTTAGTATTGTTTAAACTATTAAAAACTGACTCTTTCAAAGTAGTATAATTTGTAATTAAAAATACACATAGTAACTGAAATTAGACTTTAAAAGTTCATCATTGAATTGTTGGCTTCTACAGTTTGTATTTAAGTGGCTGCTTCTAAGGCACCTGAAGCACAGTTATACTCCTGACTGCTTCCTGCTCCTGTTACATAGTCCTGTTTGTGAAATCCATTTAAACCATGTTCCAAAACAGGATTTTTGAGTGTGTAAGAAGGGAATGACCATAGAGTCTTTCTTAAAGACCACAAAATCTTGAGACAGAAGATTTGGACTTCAGAGCTGAAGAGTCTAAACAAACTCTTATGCACCAAGGTGAAAATAATCTCTATTTCTATGACACCAGCTCTCTGTGCACGTCAAGCAAATACCACACTCCTCCAGTGCCCTGCCTACAGGGAAGGCCCTGGCTTCTAGAGCAAAGAGGAGGGTCTGGGCTCATGGAGCAAGAAGTAAAACAGAGCACCAGGCAGATCCAGAAGGCCGACTTCAAAAGCCGAGTAGAACTCGCCCATGGGGACCCACAAGGACAAGTGAGATGCCTGCAGAGCTGGCTTGCGGCTGAGAGGCTGAGAACCATCCACCACACTGATTAACGGGAAAGCCCTGAACTTCGGCTGATTGAGGATAATGAGCACCCACTGCCTTTTGGACACCCAGCAGCTATTCATCCCCCACCTCCACCCCCTTCTTAGTCCCCGAGTTCCAATGGCACCGGCCCCGCTTCCAGCTCAGGACTGAAAGAGAGAACATTTTCCAGGTAGCAGTGCTGGGTTCAGGGTACACGGAACCCCAGTGAGCTCAATCAAGGCCAATGAGACAGAATCCTAGAACTTCCAGGAACACAGACTTGCTTGCTCTTTACCTTGGGACTTGAACCTGGAGGAAAAGTAGGTGAACCAACAGCACCACCATTCCTCCACTAGGGGAGAACACGTCCAAGAACTGGGTCCCCTGTGAGGAATCAGAGCGAAGTATTGGGGGTGGGGGCCTAGATCCTAGTGACTTCCTCTCAGTGACTACTTCTGGCCGCACCTGAAGCCAATCTGCCCCTGAATTCTGCTGTTATGTCAGCCAACAAATTCCTCCCTTGGCTGAAGCCAGCCCGGGTTGGGTTTCCTGTCACTTACGACCCAAAAAGCCCAGAGTGAAATCCTATTCCTTGTACTTAGTATCTATGACGCGGCTTCAGAGCCAGGCCCGTGCCCAGTACCGGGGCCACCAGGTGAAAAAGCCACTGTGGGCCCAGGCCTCGGCATGCCTCTGTTCATCAGAGAAGATGAACCTCAGGCCAAAAAACTGTCCCCCAAATTATCACGTGGTCTTTTAATACGTTTTCCCCCCAAGGGCTTCCCAGTGCACCTGGCATAAA
The DNA here is from genome assembly GCF_000325575.1 of Pteropus alecto. Classification (NCBI taxonomy): domain Eukaryota; kingdom Metazoa; phylum Chordata; class Mammalia; order Chiroptera; family Pteropodidae; genus Pteropus; species Pteropus alecto. The sequence continues at coordinate 2,729,430 of NW_006441061.1, read as the reverse complement.
ACCCAAACCACTCTCGTGTGCTACAAGGTCCTGCCAACTCCCCCCACCCCGCCTCCTCCTCGCGGGGCTCCTTTCTGCTCCCCGGGCGCCATGTCCATCCCCACTGCCCACCCACTCTTCTCCTCTGCCCAGAAGGCCAAGAATCTCATGGGTGGCCTCAGGGCTACATCCCCAGAAGTGACGTGAGCGCTCTTGACAGAAAGAAGCCGTCTGTGTTACTGAGACTTACCCAATAAACGTGTACTGAGGAGGGGCCTGCTTGGTCCGGCCCATGATCCGAATGTCACAAATTGCAGCTTCGGTCGAATCTCGTGGGATGAATTTAATGCACAGCCTCTTCTTTCTAAATGCGACTTCCTCTGAAGGAAAGAGCAAGAAAAGGTATGAGCCTTCCAGAAATGCCGACATCTCTATTCCGAGTACCACGTCTCCTGTCACATACTCTTCCTGTCAGCGGAAGCGACCGGTCATCCAAGTGGCCTGACAGGAGGGCTGGGTTCTACCCCCGCTGCCCTCCATAGGGCCGCAGTGGACAGGCTGTGACTGCAGACTGGGCATCAGTCACCCTGCTCTGCGTTCACGACCTGACCCCAGACAGCCCCTGCCGAGAAGGGGCTCCCAGGGGTACGTCTGCTTCTGCAAGGAGAAACAGTCTGGAATAAACCGTGGGGCTGGCTTCTAGAAGCCACCACCACAAACAGCCTGCTCCCTGCACCGGCCGTCAGACACACGCGCAGAGAGACCCTGAGTATTAACGCTTTACCACGTGGGCTTTTTTCCCTTTTACTGTAGAAATTTTCTAACATTTCCCCAACGTAGAGAGAATAGTAAGTGAATCCACATGTTCCGGTCATCCAGTTTCAACACTGTCAAAAATGGACAGGCTGCTTTCGTCCCTCCCCATCACCTCTGGTCTTGCTGGAGAATTTAAAATGAATTTCCACCGCCGTGACTTCTCACCCGTGGATATCTCAGCAGGCATCTGTGGCAGTGACTTTTTTTTTTAACGTGATCACTATGCTATTCTCATTCCTAACAAAATGAACAATGATTTCTTAATTTCATCCAATAGACAGTCTAGACTCAAGTTTTCTCCAACATCTCAAAAGCGTCCTTTAACTGTTGGTTTGTCTGAATTTGGCTGTTAGGCCTCGTAAGTCCCTTTTATTTGGTAACGACCTCTCCCTTTGTCCTCGGGGCCCTGGTAGGTTGAAGAAACTGGGTGGTTCCCCTGTACTTCCTGTAAACTGGCAGTTACAGCTCAAGGCTCTATGCAGGCGCACGTTCGATTTCTTCAGGTGAGAGCACTTCGCAGGTGGCGCATGTACATCCCGTGGCATCACACCGTGAGGCATGCCATCCAGCTGGGCCACCCCGGGCTTCCCGTGGTGTGAGCCTGGTGCCTCAGCTGTAAAGTCCCCAATGACCATTCCCTGGGTGGTGTTTTCTTCCCCCTGTTGCATAGGTTCATAATTTCATTAAAGTTTTCAAAGTGGTGATTTTCTAAATCCATCATTCCTTCTACATTTATTAGCTGGAACGCTTCTACATAAAAAATAACTTTTCTTCTTAACTACTTGAGCTCTCTGCAATATGCTTGTATAGGAAAAAAACGAGTGCATGACTCTTTTATTTATCAAGTCTTAGAGTGATGAGTCGGTTCCCTAGCAACCTCCAGTGGTGACCGACCAGGTATTTGTTCTTTTGTGGTTTTTAAACATGAGATTTAATCAACGGCCGTGTCTCAATACATGAGTCAGACAGATCTGAGTTAAAATCTCACCTCTGCCATTTTCTGGCACTATGACCTGAATTTCTCTTAGCCTCGGTTCCATTACCCGTAAAAGGAAGTTAATGAAATGGGGACGTAGGGGAGATGAAAGGGGATCACACACGTGCTACACTTGGCCCGACGCCTGGCACCCAGGAAGTGCTCAATAAAGAATGTTCTCTATTGGATACTCTTATCATCTTTACAGGTAAGCCTCCAGCACACCCTGTATGTCAGGGCTGGGCACTCACGTTCAAGAACCCTCAGTTCTTGAAATAAGTACATTTAAAGCAGGGAGCAGCATGGGGAGGAAAGGGCGGTCCTGTTTTTGGAACTGATTTTACCAAGGGGAGGGCAGACTCGGCGGTATTGTATTGTCGTTGGGGACCGGGGTGGGGGGTTGGTTTTAAAAGAGCCAGGCGGAAACTCGGAAATTGTATGGGTTCTCTTCCTAAGCGAGGAAACTGAGGGCGAGAGCAGACCCACAAGCTATGAGTAATAACATCCCGAAGCCAGACCCCAAATGCTGTACCCAGCGAGGCGGGGTAGTGTCCTGCGGGAAAGCGTCTGGAGCAACCCTTCCCCTTTGAAAACTATTAGCTGATCAGATTGGGCCTTGGCAAGTGTGAAGAAGGTGAGATCTGTCCTCAAAGTAAAAGACAATGCAGGTACTTCACTTGCTTTTGCCAGGCTGCTCTTTGCTCCATTCCTCCCGTCTACGGCAAACTCTCAGAGATGGAGCCACTAATTACATAGGCTCAGACAGGCCTGATTTTAAGTAAACATATTATGCAGAGTCAACAGAAAAGTGTTCAGCCATGCTAATGAATACAGGGAAAGGACAAAGCACTTTACTGAAACAGTTCTCCAGTTTTTAAGTACTCTGTGGATTACAACAAACTATTTCAAATTAATGATAGAAGTCTCATCTTTTTGGCTGACTCTATAAAATGAGGACCTTAAATGCACTCAAACTGCACAGAGCTGACCACAGGTTTATCTGGTCAGCTTGTGCTCACCTGTCCCCTGGGTAAAAGGCTCCAGAAAATGACTGTATGACCCAAAATAAACAGGCTACCCAAAACCCGCCCTCCTTGTGTGATAAGATACACGCTGGAGATGCCAGGACGATCTCAGAATGTCCATGGGGCAGCAACCATTACACTCCTAGTTGCGGGGAGTGGCTTCCCACCCAGAATTACTATGTGGGGTCACCCCACAGCAGCTGGACACGACCCCAACAGGAATCAGCTCTGGGCCGCCTCACTTAAGTGGTTTGACAAATTGAGAGAAAAATGCAGAATGGGAAATGCTTAGTGTCTCTATAGTGTATCACTATAAAGACATTATCAGTCAATGAGTTGTCAAAAATGAACACCAATGCAAATTTTAAGACTAAGAAAAACGCTGGAGAAAAATGGGAAATAAACACAAGTCTACAAGCAATTTTAGTTCTCAAGCAGATAAGTCTTTTAAGAATAAATAAAAGTGGCCAGCAAACATTTGTGAAAATGTTCAGTCTTGCTAATAAATAATGAAGTGGAAATTAAATAAAATTAAGATAGCAAAACCAAATAAAAAATTTAAAACCCACGCTGGCAGGCCTGTGGAAAGCAGGTACGAGCCTGTATCATTAGTAGCACTGTGAACTGATATTCCTGGAAGTTAATTTGGCAACAGAGAGTAATAAAGCTTATTGTTATTGGGCCCAGCCTCTGAGCAAGGCACTGTGTACGATGGGCACCTTAGGTGATTCACAGATGAATTAAACATGGATCTTGCCCTCAAAGATAAGTAATAAAGACATGAAGAAACCACGTACATGGTTAAAATGCAAGCTAAAAGCAGCATTATGAGATGAGATGAATAATATTTCCCCCAACTCCATTTTACAGATGAGGAAACCAAGGCCCAGGACGGTGAAGTCCTACAGCTGGAAGTAGCAAAGCCAGACTCAGTATCAGGTGAGACTCACTCCAGAGCACAAGTTCTCCAACTTGCCAAGCGGCAGTTTGTCCTAACGGAATGCAGAGGCAGAATCGGCCACTCCCGTGGACCTCCCACCGCTGTGACGTGCATGTGCTCACTCCCCTCCGTCCCTTCCAAACAATGTGTGCTGTGCCAGGTGAAATAAAAAGCAATAAAGAGGGGGGCCTCTGACCGATCACAGCCCTGTCCAATGATACTGTAACGCAATTCCTTGTTCTCAGGTCCAGGTCACCCATAGACTAAGGTCCTTGAGGCTAGGGCCAGTATCTTAGTCATCTTTATATCCCATAGCCTGCAGTGCCTACTAGCCACTCATCAATCTGAACTGACTGTGGAGAGGAAGGAGAGCTTGATTCAAACTGGGATGTGTCTGATGCAGGTGGGAGAACTTGAGAGATACGGGGTGTGGACATTCAAAGTTGAGGGAAAGGGTTTTCAGGCAGAGAAGACAATAAAGCAAATATGTAGATTCAGAAAAAAAAAAGGAGTCTGCAGAGGGCTCCTTTTGGGTAGAGGATAGGGAGCTTGAAGGTGAGGAGTATGTGTGTAGAGGGAGGTTGGAGACAGACCGCAGAGGACCTGTTACCCAGCAGCCTCAAGTACCTGGTAACTTATCACAAGGAACTCATCCAAAGGCTACACATAACCAAGCTGATCTACAGATTCAACACCATTGCTATCAAAATCCCAGCTGACTTCTTCGCAGAAACGGACAAATTCTGAAATTCGTATGGAAATTCAAGGGACCCAGAAAAAGAAAAAGAAATTCAAGGGACCCAGAATAGCCAAAATCGTCTTGAAAAAGAACAACGAAGTTGGAAGACTCATACTTCTTGGTTTCAAAACCTGCTACAAAGCTACAGTAATCAAGACTGAGATACTGACCACAAGAAAAGACATACAGATCGATGAAAGAGAACGCAGAGTCCAGAAACCAATTCTCACATCTATGGTGAACTGACTTTCAGTGAGGATGACGCCACAGTTCTGTGGGGGCAAGAATGGGTATCCAACTGGGCAGTCACATGCAGGATAAGAAAGTCGCATCCTTATTTCACACCACAGACAGAAATTCACTCAGAATGGATCGAAGATATAAATGTAAGAGCTAAAACTACAAATCTCCTAGAAGAAAACAGAGGCATAAATCTTGGTGACCTTGGATTAGGCAGTGGTTTCTTAGGTATGTCACCAAAATCATAAGCAACAAAGGAAAAAAAAATAGATAAATAAAACTCTGACAAATAAAAACCCTTTATATTTTAAAAAGATATCAAGAAAGTGAACACACACAGATGGGAGAAAATTGTGCAACTCATATAATTAATAAAGAATTTACGTTTTCAATGTAGTTGACCCTTGAATGACGTGGGTTGGGGGGGCCAACCCCCTGCACAGTTGAAAATCCACAAATAGCTTTTGACTCCCCCAAAACTTAACTACAAATAGCCCGCCCCTTGACTGAAACCCTCGCAGATAGCAATAAACAGCTGATTAACACATATTGTGTATGCCATATGTATTATATATTGTATTCTTACAATAAGTTAGAGAAAACAAAATATTGAGAAAATCATACGGAAGAGAAAGTACACGTATACTATTTATTGAAAAAAAATCCATGTATAAGTGGACCTCTGCAATTTAAACCCATATTGTTCAATGGTCAACTGTGTATTAAAACATTCTTACCACTCAATGTTGAAAAGACAACCTAAATTAATATGGCAAAGGATAACAATAGACATTTCTCCAGAGAAGATACACAAATGGCCAACGGAAAGATGCTCAATATCATTTGCCATCGGGGAAATGCAAATCAAACCCACAATGAGTGATCACGCGACACTCACTAGGATGGCCAGGATGAAAAGGAATGACAATAACAAGTGTCGGTGAAGATGGAGAGAAATTGTAAGCCTCATACACTGCTGGTGGAAATGTAAAATGGTACTGCTACTTTGAAAAACAGTGTGGTGGTTCCTCAATAGAGAGTTACCACGTGACTCAGCAATTCCATGCCTAGGTATGTACCCAAGAGTTATGAAAACCTTTGTCCACACAGAAATTTGTACTTGAATGTGCCCAGCGGCATTATTCACAACAGCCGAAAGCAGAAACGACCCAAATATCCATCAACTGAATGGATAAGCACAATGTGGTATGCCCATATACGAGGATTATTATTTGTCAATAAAAAGCAATGAAGTCCTGATACATACTGCAACACGAATGAACCCTGAAAATGTTATGGTAAGTGAAAGAAACCAATCAAAAAGACCACATACTGTATGATTCTATTGCATGAAACATCCAAGATAGGCAGATCTACGTAGGAAGCACATCAGTGAGTGCCCAGGGCCGGCAAGGGTGAAAACGTGAGGGTTGGGAGAGATGGAAAGTGCCTGGAACAGGGAGAGAGGTTTCTCGGAGGGTGACGAAATGTTCCGAAATTGAATGTGGCGGTGGCTGCACAGGTCCGTGAATAAACTCAGAGCCACTGAATGGCAGGCTTTGAATGGGTAAACTGTATGACAGGTGAATTACCTCTCAACAAAGCAGTCACCAAAAGAACCCGATATACAAATACATGATATGAACTATCTGTAAAAGGTGCTTAAACACCTGCTTCTTATAGAGTGACACGGTGGTTAAAAGTGTGGCTGGTGTCGGACTGGTGTGCGTATTCTCGTTAGTCCCCTACTTCGAAATGTGTGTGGCCTCGGGTAAGTTCTTTAAGCCCTAAGTAGTGACTGTGCCTCATTTATTTCATATGTACAATGGGTTTAATAATACCCATCTATGAACAGGAGTCTTCTAAAGATTCGAAGAGATCAGGTATGTAAAGCATCGCAGAAGTTGGCATAGAGTAAAAACATGCTAAATATCAGCTATTATAATTATTAGCTAATACATATAATAACAAGTAAAAACAAAATGTCCAAAAGTGAAGAGACTTCTGAGAAAAATAAAAACATGCTATAACGGAATCTATTTGTTTCACTAAATAACTGCTACGTGGGGTCTGTATAGATATGGAAGGTCTGGTCTGTATGAAACGTTAGCAAGAAAACATCAAAAAATGGTGGAAACATAAAGTATGTCTGACACAGAATGAGACACGGAATTTCATAAATAAATCGTGTGTCACAAAGAAAGGATTCTCTGTGTTTGTGTTTTTTATTCACTGCTTCGCTGTTGTGGGAATCCTAAAGTTGGTCAGAGTAATTAACAATAAAACAAGCTAAGTGGTATTACATCAAAATGGGGAGGCTCAAATATCCCAAGGCTTCCCAGCACTATTTAATGACTGGCGTGCATGACAAGGGCTTGAAAGCACCCCGGGACCCCGAAGAAGCTTCCGATTCATCAGCGACTCGCTTCTGCCTGGTTCTACGCAGGGCTCAGAGCACTCGCTCAGACGAATCCTGTGTTTCCCAGCATGCAGTCTCTCTGGTTCTGGCTGTTCTTGTGAGCTCCAAGACTCCAAAACGGGGGACATCACTGCATTCGTATTCCCTGGGCATCTCTTGATTTATTTTTCCCTTTGCTGCTGGGTCTCGTGCCAAGCTTGGCTTCGCAATACCAGAGGCTGCACTGAGGAAAACTAGCTCCGGTGTCTTTGTCCGTCCGTTCCTAAGTGGCCGATTCTGCAGGGAGCCCCATTCTAACAGAAAAGGACATCCTGCTCACTTACATGGCGCTAACGAGAACACTGTAAACTCCTTGGAGAACCGAGTCAGACACACGTCAAGAGCTGCAGGGTTTATTCATGGGCATGCGGTAAAGACTCCTAAAATGTTTCCAAAGAAAAATGCACATAAAAAATATCTAAAAATATACCTGGAGGAAGGAAACTCTCATTGTGATGAGTGGCACTAAAGGATGACTCACGTGTGTCCACCGTCTCCTGAATTGGGATGAAGCCTACAGGCAGAGTGTCCTTGATGTCAATGAGCTTCATATCCACTAACACGTTCCCTAGATGACTCTTGGGAAGAAAGAAAAGAGATACAGACTATTAATCTGAACACGCCTGTGGTGGGTTTGCCATTTTGGCTTCGAGATGCATATTTAACACAATGACTCTTACAGCTTTACGACAGCAGGTTAATTAAAGTAGGTGCCACTTAACGTTCCCCAGCGGTTACACAGGGACTCGGTGGCCCTCGGGAAGGAGTTTCATCTGCAGAACCTCAAAGCCACTCACTCAGATGTGGCCTTGGTTAGGCAGACAAGCAACCCAGGAGATGCTTGAGACATAACCCAGCAGAAGGCAGCTCTGCACAGGTCCCAAGGAGGCTGCCACTCAGCCTGGAGCATCAGCTCTTGGGCCCGGCAGATTTTATAAAGAGCAAATTCCTGGGGTAGTGCTGTTGGGGACAGAGCTGCATATAAACCTAACAGAGAACCAATCACATTCCTAAGTGATTGCCAGTCTGCACGTCGACATGCATTTCTGTTGCTAGATACATTCTCGTAAAATCCCAAGAATCATAAACTAATAGAGTGAAAAGCCCTACTGCCTCAGTATTACACATCTTCTAAAATGACATGCACCAGAGCCTCTTAAAGCCTCTATTTAGGGGTGGTATATGGGGTCCACAGTGCGCAATTTCTGAAACCACTGCAGAAATATCTTCCAAAGATGGCACGCGCCACTCTAATTGCGAGAGAGAATTCTCCGCAAACACACTGGCACTCGGCGCCCGCCTTTCGGAGTGTATACGAGCTCAAAAGATATCTACCCTACAACTTAAATATGTGGGGCCGCCTCGGAGAGTTCATTACGGTCTTCGCAGTGATCTGCAGCTTGCTTCCCCCTCTCTAGTTAGAGCCAGTTAAGGGAAGACTTATGGCTTCCGATCCCAAGTCTCTCCTGCTAGGATCCTAGCGATGCTCTTTGCGTGCCCATTTCCCAGAAGCCCCTCATCCCCAGAAGCCCAGCCTGAGCACACGCTCCGCTTCCTCGTTCTGTGCTCCCGGTCACCGTGGCCGCCCCGCTCACTCTTCAGGCCTTGTTTCTGTCTTGCTCAGAGAAGGGCCTGCGCCTCCGCGTCTGTGCGTCATCGGAGGTCAGCCCTTCCCCGCTGGATGACAAATCTAAACTGTCTCGATAAAAACGTTAAAGGTGTATCTGATAAATACGCTATAAACCAAACGTGCGCAAATGAAATAAACTCTTTGGGACCCGACTGCGAGGGTGACCGCGCCGCGCGGGAACTGCGGCCGGCGCTGCTGCGGCGCCGTGGTTGCAAAACCGATCCTGTCTCTCGGAACCGTCGTGTCTGCCGACGATGCGGTACCGTTACACCCCAGGTGGCTGGGCCTCGGGAAAATGGAGCACAGTGCAGCACAGCAAGCGGAGGGCTGGACCCTCACGGGTGGGGAATAAATCTCTGACCGTGCGGGGAGGGTCTGAGCGGTTACGCTGACTCGCAAACATCGGCGGCTTTCAGAGTCGCCTCATCTAATCTATCATAATTTTTTTTCATGGCAGTTGCGTCTCCATGTCATCACCGCTTTCTGCATTGAGAAATTAGCAGCTGGGTAGGTTTCCCTGCCCTGGAGATAGATGGGCATTCATCAATATCCTTCTCGAACGTCTTCTGCGTGACAGCTTGGGTTTTACGGAAGTCAACTGCAAACCAGTTAGCGACCTCGCCCTCCACACTCTACACGTCCCCGATCGTAAAACCAGAACGTCAGCCGTGAGGCCGTTTAAAAAACGCATCAGAAAACCCTCCCGTGCGTACGGAGCGGGGGGCTGTGCCTTCGGGACTTCCTGCGGTCCAGGGGGGGCCCTGGGCACATGGCCGCCACCACACTGGGTTTCATGCAGCAGGTCTGCGACACCATTAATTTTGTGAGTTCCTCTCCCAACCCCCATCCCGTGCTCCCTTTCATTTCCTCCTCATAAATATGAAGAACGTATTCCCAATCCTTGTTGAGCAAATGATTCATGCCAAAAGCCCAATATGCACTGACTCAGGGTGTTTATATTGTCTCTGGTAGCCAGTATTTGCTAGTATACTGTAATTATTTTTGACAACCTTGCATTTAAGGTAGCCACAGATAACCAACTTAATATTCAAATGTTCATAAATCCTTCTGTTTAATATCCTCCCTACCTAATCTATATACATTATTATTACAGGTAATGCAGAAAGTACAGGGCATGAAAAGTGCAATTAATCTCGATCCTTCCCCAGGAAGCAATGTCACTCCAAAGCCAGGTTTCTGTATTAACTGCGTTATTGGGGAAAAGAAATTTAGGTTTCAAAGGAGTCTCCCCAAACTCCTACACTGGGAGTCTCAAGTCACCTAATTAAGAATCTGTCCAGTCTGGAGATCCCACATCCCTCCTTTACAGCTGTAAAAAATTATGCTCTGCAAAGTCTTGGCTCTGAGAGCAGGGCCAGCACAGACCGGCTGCGGCAGCCTGAAATATGCCTCCTCCTGCTCCGTTCCTGGGCTGACAAGGGGCCCCCGGAAAACGAAATGCACCTATTCCGTATACTGCTTCACGGGAGAGGCGGGGGTTCCCCCACTACCTTCTTCCTCATCTTACACCCCTCACTGCACCCCACCCCCTGCCACGCCTGGCCCCCATGGACTAAGACACACAAAGTAGACAGTCAATAAACATCTCTCTAATGTTCAACAAATGTGGACTAAGTCAGTGCATTTTCTATAATACGTTTACCTATGACGCCCCAAACTAACAAGCCCCAGTGACCTCTCTCTGTCATTTTTAGACTTGTCACTGTTCCCACACCGAGGGATCGGGGACTCAACTGGCCTAGAATGCAAATAACCCACAGCCTTCAGGGGGAAACACAGCAAAAACACATTGAAAACGATCAAAGAGGTCGTGGCTGTCCTTTGAGGGCACAGTTTTGAAATAAAGCCTCTTCAGTCAGGACAGGTGAAGGCTCAGCAGATATCAGCAATGACACCGCGAAGCCACTGAGCAGAGCGAGGGTGTGAATACGAGCACTTCGAATCCTCGGGAGTTCATCCTTCCAGCCCTGAGCAGCCATGAACGTGCGGGCCAGCAGACAGAACAGAGGTGACGAAAACTAAAAACATACATAGTTTCAAAAAAGGGTTTCGGTAAACTGCAGGGACAAAGGGGCGTGGAGTGCACCGTGCGGCTGTGGACACAGGGGGAGAGGAGGGGGGTGACGGGGCGACTGCCCCAAACGCCATGAGCGCACGTCTGTGAAGGCAACCCGGCCTTCAGACCAGGGACCTGCTCACACTCGTTACAGACTCGGCTGCCGCCTTCGGGCCTGTGTGCAAAAGATTTCCAATGTCTAGTGCCAGGACTGTCCCTATGCCGTTAGAAACCCTGCACTTTACAAGCATGTTACTCTCGTAATTGGAGGCGGGGGGGGACAGGAATTAAAGCAAGGACTTCTTCCCCAGTCCCAAATACATGAGAAATAATTTTCCTAACAAAGACAGGAGCGGCTGGTGGAAGAGAGTGATGGCCAGAGCGCCTTACGACTGTCCGCACCCAGGACACGCTGGCGGGACACACAAGGGCCCCGTGACAGGGCCACAGGGCTGTGTGGCGGGGGGGGGGGGTGACGAGGAAAAAGGCTGTTCCTTTTCCCCTTTCGTGCTTCTAAATGAGGATGTCTGAAGTTGCTTTTTTCTTTTTAAACCACGAACATATATATTACCGTTATAATAAAATTTATAAAAATGTTTCAAAAAAACTTTGCTTTAGAAAAAGATTATAACATTTAGGCCAAGAATAAATTGCCACCCCTGAAAATGACAATCTGACTGCTCCCTCATTTGGGGTTAGGGAAGACAGGTGACCTTGGACAAGCACAAAAACTGTCTGACCTCAGGAAAGGAGCTAATACTTCAAGAGTCTGTCTCAGGATGGAAGAGGTGTTATCTGCAGGGTGCCTGAGCAGGCCTCACATGGGGTGGATGCTCAGGAAAGCTAGTTCCCTTTTTTCTAAGCCACCCGTTAAAACACTATTGGAAAAGCCTCAGAAGGTATCTTTAAAATTTCCTAATTTATGGGCCCAAGCATTAAAAACAGCATACTAAAAAGCAGTCTGCACATGTGGATGCCTACCTGCAAAAACAATGACATGTCAGAGGTCACAGAGACTCGGGGAGGAAGCCGGTCATTTTGGAAAGGCCGTATCTGTGGTAAGGAGTGACCATGCAGCATCTTTCTAGCGATGCCTCCACTTGCCGGTCAGCTTTCATCCCAGCCCCACGGGAAAGTCCCCAAGTCGCCACTACCTGTGATTTGTTACTTGGAGGGGAGGTAGGCATCTGAGCCTGGGGGAGAAATTTCCTGGTTTCCTTCTGCGCACGCATTTTAATGAAATTCACTGTACACTTGGGTACGTGGTTAATAATACTGTTAATAGATGAAACACAGCGCTAGCTGCTGATGCGACCCAGTCCACTAAAACCACAGATAAATTAATATAGCAATAAAAATAAACCACCGCCACAACAAACAAACAAACAAAAATGAGGAAATTTTCAACAGGAACATAAATGGCTGGTGCTCGTTCAGCACGTGGCAAAGCGCTACTGGACTTACATTTTCTTTGGAAAATGATCTTGTGAAACACAGGTATCTGGTCACCTTGGATTTAAATAAGCCGTCTTTCCAGAGGTCAGCATCCACACCATCTGCTGTCTGGGCAACCTGCACCGGAGAGACAGGGGGAAGGACCACAGGTAAGGCAGGACGGAACCGGAGGTGTGCATGAGCAGCTTCCTGCCAATTAACACTGGCCCGAACTCTCATGGCATCTCATTAGTTCATTTCACTGGGCCCTGGGAAGAGATTTTCCAAAAGGGGAAAAGGGAGAGTGTGAAAAATACAACTTCTAAAAATATTGTCCCTGGGGAAGCCATTGATTAAAGACACTCTGACAAAAATGGTTCTAATGAGGAAAGAGCAACTTTTGTTGTAATGGACCAAGGAGGGACTGGAGAAGTCAGCACATTCGGTGGCTCATTACCACCTACTCAGGGGACGGTATGGGGTGCAGATAAAAGTCCAATGTGGTGTGAAATGCCACCTGAGAGGGTCGCTGCCTGTGGAGAGACTGACACATGGCCTCCTGCTCCAGGACCCTGGGCCAGCCAGGGGGCTGCAGTCAATGGGACTCTACTGGGGACCGGGGGCAGGTATCAGGAAAATTTGCTCCTTACTGTGTCTTCTTGGTACAAGCTCTGAAAGTGATATTCAAGGTCGGAAACCGGACCATGAGAGGAAAATAAAAAAATATCCAGTTCCTTGTTTACAGTCTCACTAAGAAGCCATTTTCCCATGTACAGCTACAGAAATCTTCCTCTAAGAAGTGTTCAAGGATGAAGCCAGCCTAGACTTGAGTCTTAAAGGACCCGTGTCCTGGCTGCGGGGCGGGGGCTCAGCGCAAAGCCGCGCGTTGTGGGAGAGCGTTCGCGGTGAGCCTGGAGAGGAGGGGAAAGGCGGGATGAGGGCGGCGTTCCTCTCGTTTTTCCCAGACCGCTCTGTGAACCGAGTCAGGGCTTGCTCTGCCTTCTCACTCAGCAGCCAACACCACAGCGCTGCCAGAGACGCATCGGGGGATGAATCAGCCTTCCGCACCTTGGCGGGTGCCCTGAGCGGGGACATCGGGAAGGCTGAGGGGGCAGCGCTGCGCGGGATGAACTCTGAAGGGGTCCTCTGCACCTGCTCTCTGCCGCCTGAGTCGCCCCTGTGAGGTGCAGACTCTGGGATGCAGCCCTTCATCTGACAAGCTCCCGGCCATGCTGACACGCTGCCGAAAGCACCTCCATTCTTTACACAAAACACGGCCTGGACTCAGCCGCACCCCGTGCACGTGCTCACAGAGCCAACGGCCTGCCACATGCACAGGCCGGGGACGTGCGGGGTGGCTCCCCCAGGACATTCCCGGGGTCCCCCACGGCCACGTTCCCTGAGGCTGCCTCAGAAAAACCCACAGGCCAACCACCAAAAGAAGGATGCTTTTCCCCACAAACCCAACAATTACAAATTAGCGAATACAACAAAGGGAGAAGAAAGCTCCTTCTGTTAAATGTGCAGATATGTCTGACTTGAAATCTGGAGGAGTGGTATGAGGATAATTTTAGGAACTGTTTGCTACAAGTATGTCACCCACACAGAAAGAAACACGCTGGGACGGAATTAGGCCTCGTCAGCATTTTTTTGTCCATAATGGTCATATGTAAAGTTTCTTGGAAACTTTGTCATTTTTAGACTTGTCACTGTTTAAGGCACTGGCCCCAACTCTCCACCACGAAGGGTCCCTTTTGTTTGTTTTCTGCCATGGATTCCATGTTTTGTTCCCCAAACTCTACTTATACGGTACTTCCCCAATTCTAGGATGTAGTCATTTGGGAATCACTGTGGATTTAAAGTACACCACTTCGGGAAATCGAAAGAAATAGTATCATATCAAAATGTCCAATCTATTTTAAGATGCATCCCAATTTCAGAATCACTAAAATGAGAGAATAAAAAAATGCTATAAGAACAAAGAAACAGGAAACCTGTATAGTTTCTCTGTAATAAATGCATTATTTTTGATACATTAAGAAAACATAGTCTGCAGAGCACTTGCCGTCTGTGGAAGCTCAGGCTGGGGGGCCTCAGAGGGAGGACGCTGTGTCTTTAACCTTCCGCCGGAGAAGAACGGAGAAGGGCTCTCCTGGAACCTGGAAATTCCACCGAGAGGCAGCTTGTACCCTAAGTCAAGGCTATTGTTCCCAGTGTTTGAAAACGACGATACCCTCCGCTCCCCTCTGCTAGGATTGTCCTTTTCCTGAGAAGACACCTTGACGTGATAGGCCAGTGCAGGGATGCTGAGGGCAGCGGCCAGCCCTTCCTCACGCTCCCCCCCGCGGGCCC
>NW_006441061.1:2711785-2714726 GCF_000325575.1 Pteropus alecto | reverse complement strand
CCCCCCTCACACCGTCCCCCCCAGTGCCCTTTCTCTGTCCTGGCAATTACAGTCTCCACTCCCAAGTCTGAGAAGCATTATAAAGGGACAACCATAGGCCCAGCTTTGCCCTGAGGCCACAAATCATTTGCAATGAAGTAAAAGCTTGTAATGCCCTCCAACCCTAGCCAAGAGGTAGGGAGGGGAGGGTAGGGGGCGAAGGAATGTGAGTGCATGTGTGCACGCACGTGCACGTCTGAGCAGAATGCAGACGTGCCGGAAGCCTGGACCACAGGAGCTGGAGCCACGCAGGGGCCACGGCTCCATGAACAGGAGGGGAAGTGAGAAGGCCCCTGGTCCCGTCTCATCAGCAACACTAGGGAAGTGGCCTTGGTGTCACAAGGCAGGGCATTCCCAGCCTTGTCTTTCCAGTGGCAATGCGATGTACCCAGAAGCTTCTCTCCAATCCAGTCACATAAAGGTGTTTAGTAACCTAAACGCTTCCCATTCCAAGTCCGATGAGCTAAGACGAACTAAGGACACAAGATAAATTAGGTGAGGCAGGTATCTGCACGTGGCACCTCTGCAGAAGTTCACGTCTAAACTCTGACCGCGTGAACCCAGCAACCAGTCCAAGTCCTGAGATGGGAAGTGGAGGGGGCGGGGGGGCTCCTACCTAGGGCACTGTGGGGTGAGATGATGCGCATGCCAAGTGCCTGCCCCAGTGCACCCAGGGAGCAACCGCACAGCCAGCGCTGATATGTCTAAACTAAAAATGGGGACATACATCGATCCAAATATTGAGAATGATGTCATGTGACATCAGGATTCTAAAAGTCTTTAACTGCCATGGCGGGACTCAGCTCCAACCTCTGGCCTCCTGGGGTTCCTTCCCCATCTCTGGGACTGAATCTGGTCTTCGAACACACATGACCATCCTGTGCGATTAATGTTCACCTGCCCCTATCATCCACAAGGATGACGCCTGCTCTGATCACAGCTTAGCCTCTGCACTAGGCAGAGTGCATGATGCATATGGGCTCCGTCAAAACTCTCGGAAGGAATGAAGTCATCAGCCATTCAATGAAGAGCAAGGTGTGAAAGGCCACAGTCCCCGCTAGCCGCCCCTGTAAGGTAGGTAGAATGTTTTAAAATAAAATTTCCAAGATTTCATACCTTGAGCTAAGTGAATCCCCTTCCAAATGAGCACTCTGCGAGGCCACTTACTCATTTCAACAACCAGGCCCATTTTTTTGATTATCTTGTTTGTCCTTGTTTTCCCAATGACTAGAGTATGACCACTGCTGCCACTGATGCGGTGCCTCCAGAGTGTCTGCCACAGGCTTCACATGCACGCGCACACGCTCTCACACACTCACGGACACAGTCACACTCACATGCACGGTCACATACACGGTCACATATACATACACACACTCACGTACATGGTCACACTCACATGCACGGTCACATACACATACACACACACGCTCTCACACACTCACGGACATGGTCACACTCACATGCACGGTCACATACACATGGTCACACCCACGTACACGGTCACATATACATGCACGCACCCACATACATGGTCACACTCATGCATGGTCACACCCAGGTACATGGTCACACTCACATGCACGGTCACATACACATACACATACACACGGTCACACCCACGTACATGGTCACACTCACATGCACGGTCACATACACATGGTCACACCCACGTACACGGTCACATATACATGCACACACCCACATACATGGTCACACTCATGCATGGTCACACTCACGTACATGGTCACACTCACATGCATGGTCACATACACATACACGTACACACACATGGTCACACCCATGTACATGGTCACACTCAGGTACATGGTCACACTCACACATACACACACATACATGGTCACACACGTACATGGTCACACTCATGCATGGTCACACACACACATGGTCACACCCATGTACATGGTCACACTCATACATTCAGGTACATGGTCACACACACATACATGGTCACACGTACAGGGTCACACTTACATGGTCACACACACTCATGTACACGGTCACACTCAAATATATACACACTCACACACAAGGTCACACTCATACACATACGTGCATGGTCACACTCATACACACACATACATGGTTACACTCAGGTACAGGGTCACACACACGGTCACACACACATTCATGTGCATGGTCATACTCACACATATACACACACACACATACACACTCACATACATAGTCACACTCGCATACAGGAACACTCATACACACGGTCACACACACACACACAGTCACACTCACATACTTGGTCACACTCACACATACACGGCCACACACATATACATACATATTCCTATGCTCATACTCATTCACACACATATGCACACTTATACTCTCACATATCCACACTCACACACTCATTCACATGCATATTCACACTCATACAGAAACTCACACTCTCATACATATTCATACTCACATTCACTCACATGCTCACTCTCATACACATAGACATTCATACACACACATACATAGTCACACACTCATTCACATACATATTCACATTCATAGACTCATATTCTCACACACACATACATATTCACACACTCACTCATTCACATAAATATTCACATTCATAGACTCATATTCACACGCACTCATACATAGTCACACTCACACACACTCACTGTCTCTTGCACATGCACGCCTTCCCTCTCTCTGCTCCCTGAGTACAGGAGCTGCCTCTGAGGAGGAACAGGTTGAACGCATATGGGTTTATCTCTCTTCTCTGCCAATTCTCTTCTAAATGACAACCGAGTGGAGAAAAGTACGAACCCCCTAAACTAAGGAGCACGAGAGGGTGCCGACAGTGTTTGGAGGTGCGGAAAGCGGAAGGTGCGATGGAGCAGAGCAGGGGTTGGCATCTCCGGGC